>NW_027309957.1:225198-410198 GCF_047496795.1 Chiloscyllium punctatum
GGTCAGCCCCCTGAGGGCCAGGAGGCGCCAGGGCCGGCTGGCCCGGCTGGTGGGCGCTCTGGCTGCTCGCGCTGGGCCTGGCCCTGCCCCTGATGGCCGCCATGCGGCTGGAGGAGCGGGCCCCTGGAGGACGGGGAGACCCGCAGGCTGTGCACCCCCTCCTGGGGGGGGAGGAGGAGGTCAGGCTCTACCTCACGCTCCTCTTCGGCACCAGTTTCCTAGCCCCGGCCTGGTGCTGGCCTACCTCTACGCAGGGCTGGCTCGGGCCTACTGGAGGTCGGAGACCCGGGCACCGGTGCGTCGCTCGCCCAGCCTCAGAGTGCTGGGCTTGGTCTTCACCATCGTGGCGGCCTACTGGCTGTGCTTCCTCCCCTTCTGGATTTGGCAGCTGATGCCGCTCTACGACCCCCGACGCCGCCAACCGCCTCTCGTTCCGGGCCCAGGGGAGGGTCAACGAGCTGGTGACCTGCCTGACCTACGGGAACAGCTGCTTCAACCCCCTACGTCTACACCCTGCTGACCCGCAGCCACCGGGAACACCTCAGACGGGCCCGGGGGAGGCGGGCACCCGGGCCGGGCCAGGCCGGGGGAGCAGGAGGAGCTCGGGGCGGGGCGGAGGACGCCGCGGGCAGGAGGCCGGAGAGAGCCCGGCCGCCGGTGAGGCGGAGGACCTTGGCTGGCGCCCAGAGACCGGGAGGCGACCGAGAGAGACGGTGAGCGGCCAGTTGGGGGCGGGAGGGAGTTACGTGGAATCGCGTCGAGGGGTGAGAGGCTAACAGGTATCCGGGAGGGAGTTACACACGGGAATCTAATCGAGGGGTTTGGGGTGGGGTTTATATCCAGAATAACAGATACCCCGGGAGGGAGTTACAGACTGGAATCTAATCGAGGGGTTTGGGGTGGGGTTTATATCCAGAATAACAGATACCCCGGGAGGGAGTTACAGACTGGAATCTAATCGAGGGGTTCGGGGTGGGGTTTATATACAGAATAACAGATACCCCGGAGGGAGTTACAGACTGGAATCTAATCGAGGGGTTCGGGGTGGGGTTTATATACAGAATAACAGATACCCCGGGAGGGAGTTACAGACTGGAATCTATTCGAGGGGTTTCGGGGTGGGGTTTATATACAGAATAACAGATACCCCGGGGAGGGAGTTACAGACTGGAATCTAATCGAGGGTTCAGGGTGGGGTTTATAAAACAGATTAACAGATACCCCGGGAGGGAGTTACAGGACTGGAATCTAATCGAGGGGTTCGGGGTGGTTTATATACAGAATAACAGGTACCCGGGAGGAGTTACAGACTGGAATCTAATCGAGGGGTTCGGTGTGGTTTATATACAGAATAACAGATACCCCGGGGAGGGAGTTACAGACTGGAATCTAATCGAGGGGTTCCGGGTGGTTTATATACAGAATAACAGATACCCGGGAGGGAGTTACAGACTGGAATCTAATCGAGGGGTTCGGTGTGGTTTATATACAGAATAACAGATACCCGGGAGGGAGTTACAGACTGGAATCTAATCGAGGGGTTCGGGTGGTTTATATACAGAATAACAGATACCCGGGAGGGAGTTACAGACTGGAATCTAATCAAGGGGTTCGGGGTGGGGTTTATATACAGAATAACAGATTCCCCGGGGAGGGAATTACAGACTGGAATCTAATCGAGGGGTTCGGTGTGGTTTATATACAGAATAACAGATAACCCGGGAGGGAGTTACAGACTGGAATCTAATCGAGGGGTTCGGGGTGGTTTATATACAGAATAACAGATACCCCGGGAGGGAGTTACAGACTGGAATCTAATCGAGGGGTTCGGGGTGCGGTTTATATACAGAATAACAGATACCCCGGGAGGGAGTTACAGACTGGAATCTAATCGAGGGGTTCGGGGTGGTTTATATACAGAATAACAGATACCCCGGGAGGGAGTTACAGACTGGAATCTAATCGAGGGGTTCAGGGTGGGGTTTATATACAGAATAACAGATACCCCGGGAGGGAGTTACAGACTGGAATCTAATCGAGGGGTTCGGGGTGGGGTTTATATACAGAATAACAGATACCCCGGGAGGGAGTTACAGACTGGAATCTAATCGAGGGGTTCGGGGTGGTTTATATACAGAATAACAGATACCCCAGTAGGGAGTTACAGACTGGAATCTAATCGAGGGGTTCGGGGTGGTTTATATACAGAATAACAGACACCCCGGGAGGGAGTTACAGACTGGAATCTAATCGAGGGGTTCGGGGTGGGGTTTATATACAGAATAACAGATACCCCGGGAGGGAGTTACAAACTGAATCTAATCGAGGGGTTCGGGGTGAGGTTTATATACAGAATAACAGATACCCCGGGAGGGAGTTACAGACTGGAATCTAATCGAGGGGTTCGGGGTGGGGTTTATATACAGAATAACAGATTCCCCGGGAGGGAGTTACAGACTGGAATCTAATCGAGGGGTTCAGGGTGGGGTTTATATACAGAATAACAGATACACCGGGAGGGAGTTACAGACTGGAATCTAATCGAGGGGTTCGGGGTGGTTTATATACAGAATAACAGATACCCCGGGAGGGAGTTACAGACTGGAATCTAATCGAGGGGTTCCGGGTGGGGTTTATATAAAGAATAACAGATACCCCAGGAGGGAGTTACAGACTGGAATCTAATCGAGGGGTTCGGTGGGGTTTATATACAGAATAACAGATACCCCAGGAGGGAGTTACAGACTGGAATCTAATCGAGGGGTTCGGTGGGGTTTATATACAGAATAACAGATACCCCAGGAGGGAGTTACAGACTGGAATCTAATTGAGGGGTTCGGTGGGGTTTATATACAGAATAACAGATACCCCGGGAGGGAGTTACAGACTGGAATCTAATCGAGGGGTTCGGTGGGGTTTATATGCAGAATAACAGATACCCTGGGAGGGAGTTACAGACTGGAATCAAATTGAGGGGTTCAGGGTGGGGTTCATATACAGAATAACAGATACCCCGGGAGGGAGTTACAGACTGGAATCTAATCGAGGGGTTCGGGGTGGTTTATATACAGAATAACAGATACCGCGGGGAGGGAGTTACAGACTGGAATCTAATCGAGGGGTTCGGGGTGGGGTTTATATACAGAATAACAGATACCCCGGGAGGGATATACAGACTGGAATTTAATCGAGGGGTTCGGGGTGGGGTTTATATACAGAATAACAGATACCCCGGGAGGGAGTTACAGACGGGAATCTAATCGAGGGGTTCGGGGTGGGGTTTATATACAGAATAACAGATACCCCGGGAGGGAGTTACAGACTGGAATCTAATCGAGGGGTTCGGGGTGGGGTTTATATACAGAATAACAGATACCCCGGGGATGGAGTTACAGACTGGAATCTAATCGAGGGGTTCGGTGTGGGGTTTATATACAGAATAACAGATACCCCGGGAGGGAGTAACAGACTGGAATCTAATCGAGGGGTTCGGGGTGGTTTATATACAGAATAACAGGTACCCGGGAGGGAGTTACAGACTGGAATCTAATCGAGGGGTTCGGGTTGGTTTATATACAGAATAACAGATAACCCGGGAGGGAGTTACAGACTGGAATCTAATCGATGGGTTCGGGGTGGGGTTTATATACAGAATAACAGATACCCCGGGAGGGAGTTACAGACTGGAATCTAATCAAGGGGATCGGGGTGGTTTATATACAGAATAACAGATACCCCGGGAGGGAGTTACAGACTGGAATCTAATCGAGGGGTTCGGGGTGGTTTATATACAGAATAACAGATACCCCGGGAGGGAGTTACAGACTGGAATCTAATCGAGGGGTTCGGTGTGGGGTTTATATACAGAATAACAGATACCCCGGGAGGGAGTAACAGACTGGAATCTAATCGAGGGGTTCGGGGTGGTTTATATACAGAATAACAGGTACCCGGGAGGGAGTTACAGACTGGAATCTAATCGAGGGGTTCGGGGTGGTTTATATACAGAATAACAGATACCCCGGGAGGGAGTTGCAGACTGGAATCTAATCGAGGGGTTCGGGGTGGTTTATATACTGAATAACAGATACCCCGGGAGGGAGTTACAGACTGCAATCTAATCGAGGGGTTCGGGGTGGTTTATATACAGAATAACAGATACCCGGGAGGGAGTTACAGACTGGAATCTAATCGAGGGGTTCGGGGTGGTTTATATACAGAATAACAGATAACCCGGGAGGGAGTTACAGACTGGAATCTAATCGAAGGGTTCGGGGTGGTTTATATACAGAATAACAGATACCCCGGGAGGGAGTTACAGACTGGAATCTAATCGAGGGGTTCGGGGTGGTTTATATACAGAATAACAGATACCCCGGGAGGGAGTTACAGACTGGAATCTAATCGAGGGGTTCGGGGTGGTTTATATACAGAATAACAGATACCCGGGAGGGAGTTACAGACTGGAATCTAATCGAGGGGTTCGGGGTGGTTTATATACAGAATAACAGATACCCCGGGAGGGAGTTACAGACTGGAATCTAATCGAGGGGTTCGGGGTGGTTTATATACAGAATAACAGATACCCGGGAGGGAGTTACAGACTGGAATCTAATCGAGGGGTTCGGGGTGGGGTTTATATACAGAATAACAGATAACCCGGGAGGGAGTTACAGACTGGAATCTAATCGATGGGTTCGGGGTGGGGTTTATATACAGAATAACAGATACCCCGGGAGGGAGTTACAGACTGGAATCTAATCAAGGGGATCGGGGTGGTTTATATACAGAATAACAGATACCCCGGGAGGGAGTTACAGACTGGAATCTAATCGAGGGGTTCGGGGTGGTTTATATACAGAATAACAGATACCCCGGGGAGGGAGTTACAGACTGGAATCTAATCGAGGGGTTCGGGGTGGGGTTTATATACAGAATAACAGATACCCCGGGAGGGAGTTACAGACTGGAATCTAATCGAGGGGTTCGGGGTGGTTTATATACAGAATAACAGATACCCCGGGAGGGAGTTACAGACTGGAATCTAATCGAGGGGATCGGGGTGGTTTATATACAGAATAACAGATACCCCGGGAGGGAGTTACAGACTGGAATCTAATCGAGGGGTGTTTGAGGTGGGGTTTATATACAGAATAACAGATACCCCGGGGAGGGAGTTACAGACTGGAATCTAATCGAGGGGTTCGGGGTGGTTTATATACAGAATAACAGATACCCCGGGAGGGAGTTACAGACTGGAATCTAATCGAGGGGTTCCGGGTGGGGTTTATATAAAGAATAACAGATACCCCGGGAGGGAGTTACAGACTGGAATCTAATCGAGGGGTTCGGGGTGGGGTTTATATGCAGAATAACAGATACCCTGGGAGGGAGTTACAGACTGGAATCTAATCGAGGGGTTCGGTGGGGTTTATATACAGAATAACAGATACCCCGGGAGGGAGTTACAGACTGGAATCTAATCGAGGGGTTCGGTGGGGTTTATATACAGAATAACAGATACCCCGGGAGGGAGTTACAGACTGGAATCTAATCGAGGGGTTCGGGGTGGGGTTTATATGCAGAATAACAGATACCCTGGGAGGGAGTTACAGACTGGAATCAAATTGAGGGGTTCAGGGTGGGGTTCATATACAGAATAACAGATACCCCGGGAGGGAGTTACAGACTGGAATCTAATCGAGGGGTGTTTATATACAGAATAACAGATACACCGGGGTGGGAGTTACAGACTGGAATCTAATCGAGGGGTTCGGGGTGGGGTTTATATACAGAATAACAGATACCCGGAAGGGTGTTACAGTCTGGAATCTAATCGAGGGGTTCGGGGTGGTTTATATACAGAATAACAGATACCCCGGGGAGGGAGTTATAGACTGGAATCTAATCGAGGGGTTCGGCGTGGGGTTTATATACAGTATAACAGATACCCCGGGAGGGATATACAGACTGGAATTTAATCGAGGGGTTCGGGGTGGGGTTTATATACAGAATAACAGATACCCCGGGAGGGAGTTACAGACGGGAATCTAATCGAGGGGTTCGGGGTGGTTTATATACAGAATAACAGATACCCCGGGAGGGAGTTACAGACTGGAATCTAATCGAGGGGTTCGGGGTGGGGTTTATATACAGAATAACAGATACCCCGGAGATGGAGTTACAGACTGGAATCTAATCGAGGGGTTCAGGGTGGGGTTTATATACAGAATAACAGATACCCCGGGAGGGAGTAACAGACTGGAATCTAATCGAGGGGTTCGGGGTGGTTTATATACAGAATAACAGGTACCCGGGAGGGAGTTACAGACTGGAATCTAATCGAGGGGTTCGGGGTGGTTTATATACAGAATAACAGATACCCCGGGAGGGAGTTACAGACTGGAATCTAATCGAGGGGTTCGGGGTGGTTTATATACAGAATAACAGATACCCCGGGAGGGAGTTACAGACTGGAATCTAATCGAGGGGTTCGGGGTGGTTTACATACAGAATAACAGATACCCCGGGAGGGAGTTACAGACTGGAATCTAATCGAGGGGTTCGGGGTGGGGTTTATACACAGAATAACAGATACCCCGGGAGGGAGTTACAGACTGGAATCTAATTGAGGGGTTCGGGGTGGTTTATATACTGAATAATAGATACCCTGGGAGGGAGTTACAGACTGGAATCTAATCGAGGGGTTCAGGGGGGTTTATATACAGAATAACAGATACCCCGGGAGGGAGTTACAGACTGGAATCTAATCAAGGGGATCGGGGTGGTTTATATACAGAATAACAGATCCCCCGTGAGGGAGTTACAGACTGGAATCTAATCGAGGGGTTCGTGGTGGGGTTTATATACAGAATAACAGATACCCCGGGAGGGAGTTACAGACTGGAATCTAATCGAGGGGTTCGGGGTGGTTTATATACAGAATAACAGATACCCCGGGAGGGAGTTACAGACTGGAATCTAATCGAGGGGTTCGGGGTGGTTTATATACAGAATAACAGATACCCCGGGGAGGGAGTTACAGACTGGAATCTAATCGAGGGGTTCAGGGTGGTTTATATAAAGAATAACAGATCCCCCGGTAGGGAGTTACAGACTGGAATCTAATCGAGGGGTTCGGGGTGGTTTATATACAGAATAACAGATCCCCCGGTAGGGAGTTACAGACTGGAATCTAATCGAGGGGTTCGGGGTGGGGTTTATATACAGAATAACAGATCCCCCGGTAGGGAGTTACAGACTGGAATCTAATCGAGGGGTTCGGGGTGGGGTTTATATACAGAATAACAGATACCCCGGGAGGGAGTTACTGACTGGAATCTAATCGAGGGGTTCAGGGTGGGGTTTATATACAGAATAATAGATACCCCGGGAGGGAGTTACAGACTGGAATCTAATCGAGGGGTTCAGGGTGGGGTTTATATACAGAATAACAGATACCCGGCAGGGAGTTACAGACTGGAATCTAATCGAGGGGTTCGGGGTGGTTTATATACAGAATAACAGATACCCCGGGAGGGAGTTACAGACTGAAATCTAATCGAGGGGTTCGGGGTGGGGTTTATATACAGAATAACAGATACCCCGGTAGGGAGTTACAGACTGGAATCTAATCGAGGGGTTCGGTGTGGGGTTTATTTCCAGAATAACAGATACCCGGGAGGGAGTTACAGACTGGAATCTAATCGAGGGGTTCGGGGTGGTTTAGATACAGAATAACAGATACACCGGGAGGGAGTTACAGACTGGAATCTAATCGACGGGTTCGGGGTGGTTTATATACAGAATAACAGATACCCCGGGAGGGAGTTACAGACTGGAATCGAGTGGTTCAGGGTGGTTTATATACAGAATAACAGATACCCCGGGGAGGGAGTTACAGACTGGAATCTAATCGAGGGGTTCGGGGTGGATTATATATACAGAATAACAGATACCCCGGGAGGGAGTTACAGACTGGAATCTAATCGAGGGGTTCGGGGTGGGGTTTATTTCCAGAATAACAGATACCCCGGGGAGGGAGTGACAGACTGGAATCTAATCGAGGGGTTCGGGGTGGTTTATATACAGAACAACAGATACCCCAGGAGGGAGTTACAGACTGGAATCTAATCGAGGGGTTCGGGGTGGTTTATATACAGAATAACAGATACCCCGGGAGGGAGTTACAGACTGGAATCTAATCGAGGGGTTCGGGGTGGGGTTTATATATAGAATAACAGATACCCCGGGAGGGAGTTACAGACTGGAATCTAATCGAGGGGTTCCGGGTGGTTTATATACAGAATAACAGATACCCCTGGGGGGGAGTTACAGACTGGAATCTAATCGAGGGGTTCGGGGTGGGGTTTATATACAGAATAACAGATACCCGGGAGGGAGTTACAGACTGGAATCTAATCGAGGGGTTCGGGGTGGGGTTTATTTACAGAATAACAGATACCCCTGGGGGGGAGTTATAGACTGGAATCTAATCGAGGGGTTCGGGGTGGTTTATATACAGAACAACAGATTCCCCTGGAGGGAGTTACAGACTGGAATCTAATCGAGGGGTTCGGGTGGTTCATATACAGAATAACAGATACACCGGGAGGGAGTTACAGCCTGGAATCTAATCGAGGGGTTCGGGGTGGTTTATAAACAGAATAACAGATACCCCGGGAGGGAGTTACAGACTGGAATCTAATCGAGGGGTTCGGGGTGGTTAATGTACAGAATAACAGATACCCCGGGAGGGAGTTACAGACTGGAATCTAATCGAGGGGTTCAGGGTGGTTTATATACAGAATAACAGATACCCCGGGAGTGAGTTTCAGACTGGAATCTAATCGAGGGGTTCAGGGTGGGGTTTATATACAGAATAACAGATACCCCGGGAGGGAGTTACAGACTGGAATCTAATCGAGGGGTTCGGGGTGGTTTATATACAGAATAACAGATACCCCGTGAGGGAGTTACACACTGGAATCTAATCGAGGGGTTCGGGGTGTGGTATGTACAGAATAACAGATACCCCGGGAGGGAGTTACAGACTGGAATGTAATCGAGTGGTTCAGAGTGGTTTATATACAGAATAACAGATACCCCGGGAGGGAGTTACAAACTGGAATCTAATCAAGCGGTTCGGGGTGGGGTTTATATACAGAATAACAGAGACACCGGGAGGGAGTTACAGACTGGAATCTAATCGAGGGGTTTGGGGTGTGGTTTATATACAGAATAACAGATACCCCGGTAGGGAGTTACAGACTGGAATCTAATCGAGGTGTTCGGGGTGGGGTTTATATACAAAATAACAGACACCCCGGGAGGGAGTTACAGACTGGAATCTAATCGAGGGGTTCGGGGTGGGGTTTATACACAGAATAACAGATACTGGGAGGGAGTTACAGACTGGAATCTAATTGAGGGGTTTGGGGTGGTTTATATACAGAATAACAGATACCCCGGGAGGGAGTTACAGACTGGAATCTAATCGAGGTGTTCGGGGTGGTTTATATGCAGAATAACAGATACCCCGGGAGGGAGTTACAGACTGGAATCTAATCGAGGGGTTTGGGGTGGGGTTTATATACAGAATAACAGATACTCCGGGAGGGAGTTACAGACTGGAATCTAATCAAGGGGTTCGGGGTGGTTTATATACAGAATAACAGATACCCCGGGGAGGGAGTTACAGATTGGAATCGAATCGAGGGGGTCGGGGTGGTTTATATACAGAATAACAGATACCCCGGGAGGGAGTTACAGACTGGAATCTAATCGAGGGGTTCGGGGTGGGGTTTATACACAGAATAACAGATACCCCGGGAGGGATTTACAGACTGGAATCTAATCAAGGGGTTCGGGGTGGGGTTTATATACAGAATAACAGATACCCCGGGAGGGAGTTACAGACGGGAATCTAATCGAGGGGTTCGGGGTGGGGTTTATATACAGAATAACAGATACCCCGGGAGGGAGTTACAGACTGGAATCTAATCAAGGGGTTCGGGGTGGGGTTTATATACAGAATAACAGATACCCCGGGAGGGAGTTACAGACTGGAATCTAATCGAGGGGTTCGGGGTGGGGTTTATATACAGAATAACAGATACCCCGGGAGGGAGTTACAGACTGGAATCTAATCAAGGGGTTCGGGGTGGGGTTTATATACAGAATCACAGATACCCCGGGAGGGAGTTACAGACGGGAATCTAATGGAGGGGTTCGGGGTGGGGTTTATATACAGAATAACAGATACCCCGGGAGGGAGTTACAGACTGGAATCTAATCAAGGGGTTCGGGGTGCAGTTTATAAACAGAATAACAGATACCCCGGGGAGGGAGTTACAGACTGGAATCTAATCGAGGGGTTCGGGGTGGGGATTATATACAGAATAACAGATACCCCGGGAGGGAGTTACAGACGGGAATCTTATCGAGGGGTTCGGGGTGGGGTTTATATACAGAATAACAGATACCCCGGGAGGGAGTTACAGACTGGAATCTAATCGAAGGGTTCGGGGTGGGGTTTATATACAGAATAACAGATACCCCGGGAGGGAGTTACAGACTGGAATCTAATCAAGGGGTTCGGGGTGGAGTTTATAAACAGAATAACAGATACCCCGGGGAGGGAGTTACAGACTGGAATCTAATCGAGGGGTTCGGGGTGGGGATTATATACAGAATAACAGATACCCCGGGAGGGAGTTACAGACGGGAATCTTATCGAGGGGTTCGGGGTGGGGTTTATATACAGAATAACAGATACCCCGGGAGGGAGTTACAGACTGGAATCTAATCGAGGGGTTCGGGGTGGGGTTTATATACAGAATAACAGATACCCCGGGGAGGGAGTTACAGACTGGAATCTAATCGAGGGTTTCGGGGGGGTTTCTATACAGAATAACAGATACCCCGGGGAGGGAGTTACAGACTGGAATCTAATCGAGGGGTTCGGGGTGGTTTTTATACAGAATAACAGATACCGCGGGAGGGAGTTACAGACTGGAATCTAATCGAGGGGTTCGGGGTGGTTTATATACAGAATAACAGATACCTGGGAGGGAGTTACAGACTGGAATCTAATTGAAGGGCTCGGGGTGGTGTTTATATACAGAATAACAGATACCCCGGGAGGGAGTTACAGACTGGAATCTAATCGAGGGGTTCGGGGTGCGGTTTATATACAGAATAACAGATACCCCGGGAGGGAGTTACAGACTGGAATCTAATCGAGGGGTTCGGGGTGGTTTATATACAGAATAACAGATACCCCGGGAGGGAGTTACAGACTGGAATCTAATCGAGGGGTTCAGGGTGGGGTTTATATACAGAATAACAGATACCCCGGGAGGGAGTTACAGACTGGAATCTAATCGAGGGGTTCGGGGTGGGGTTTATATACAGAATAACAGATACCCCGGGAGGGAGTTACAGACTGGAATCTAATCGAGGGGTTCGGGGTGGTTTATATACAGAATAACAGATACCCCAGTAGGGAGTTACAGACTGGAATCTAATCGAGGGGTTCGGGGTGGTTTATATACAGAATAACAGACACCCCGGGAGGGAGTTACAGACTGGAATCTAATCGAGGGGTTCGGGGTGGGGTTTATATACAGAATAACAGATACCCCGGGAGGGAGTTACAAACTGAATCTAATCGAGGGGTTCGGGGTGAGGTTTATATACAGAATAACAGATACCCCGGGAGGGAGTTACAGACTGGAATCTAATCGAGGGGTTCGGGGTGGGGTTTATATACAGAATAACAGATTCCCCGGGAGGGAGTTACAGACTGGAATCTAATCGAGGGGTTCAGGGTGGGGTTTATATACAGAATAACAGATACACCGGGAGGGAGTTACAGACTGGAATCTAATCGAGGGGTTCGGGGTGGTTTATATACAGAATAACAGATACCCCGGGAGGGAGTTACAGACTGGAATCTAATCGAGGGGTTCCGGGTGGGGTTTATATAAAGAATAACAGATACCCCAGGAGGGAGTTACAGACTGGAATCTAATCGAGGGGTTCGGTGGGGTTTATATACAGAATAACAGATACCCCGGGAGGGAGTTACAGACTGGAATCTAATCGAGGGGTTCGGGGTGGTTTATATACAGAATAACAGATACCCCGGGAGGGAGTTACAGACTGGAATCTAATCGAGGGGTTCGGTGGGGTTTATATACAGAATAACAGATACCCCAGGAGGGAGTTACAGACTGGAATCTAATTGAGGGGTTCGGTGGGGTTTATATACAGAATAACAGATACCCCGGGAGGGAGTTACAGACTGGAATCTAATCGAGGGGTTCGGTGGGGTTTATATGCAGAATAACAGATACCCTGGGAGGGAGTTACAGACTGGAATCAAATTGAGGGGTTCAGGGTGGGGTTCATATACAGAATAACAGATACCCCGGGAGGGAGTTACAGACTGGAATCTAATCGAGGGGTTCGGGGTGGTTTATATACAGAATAACAGATACCGCGGGGAGGGAGTTACAGACTGGAATCTAATCGAGGGGTTCGGGGTGGGGTTTATATACAGAATAACAGATACCCCGGGAGGGATATACAGACTGGAATTTAATCGAGGGGTTCGGGGTGGGGTTTATATACAGAATAACAGATACCCCGGGAGGGAGTTACAGACGGGAATCTAATCGAGGGGTTCGGGGTGGGGTTTATATACAGAATAACAGATACCCCGGGAGGGAGTTACAGACTGGAATCTAATCGAGGGGTTCGGGGTGGGGTTTATATACAGAATAACAGATACCCCGGGGATGGAGTTACAGACTGGAATCTAATCGAGGGGTTCGGTGTGGGGTTTATATACAGAATAACAGATACCCCGGGAGGGAGTAACAGACTGGAATCTAATCGAGGGGTTCGGGGTGGTTTATATACAGAATAACAGGTACCCGGGAGGGAGTTACAGACTGGAATCTAATCGAGGGGTTCGGGTTGGTTTATATACAGAATAACAGATACCCCGGGAGGGAGTTACAGACTGGAATCTAATCGAGGGGTTCGGGGTGGTTTATATACAGAATAACAGATACCCCGGGAGGGAGTTACAGACTGGAATCTAATCGAGGGGTTCGGGGTGGTTTATATACAGAATAACAGATACCCGGGAGGGAGTTACAGACTGGAATCTAATCGAGGGGTTCGGGGTGGTTTATATACAGAATAACAGATAACCCGGGAGGGAGTTACAGACTGGAATCTAATCGATGGGTTCGGGGTGGGGTTTATATACAGAATAACAGATACCCCGGGAGGGAGTTACAGACTGGAATCTAATCAAGGGGATCGGGGTGGTTTATATACAGAATAACAGATACCCCGGGAGGGAGTTACAGACTGGAATCTAATCGAGGGGTTCGGGGTGGTTTATATACAGAATAACAGATACCCCGGGAGGGAGTTACAGACTGGAATCTAATCGAGGGGTTCGGTGTGGGGTTTATATACAGAATAACAGATACCCCGGGAGGGAGTAACAGACTGGAATCTAATCGAGGGGTTCGGGGTGGTTTATATACAGAATAACAGGTACCCGGGAGGGAGTTACAGACTGGAATCTAATCGAGGGGTTCGGGGTGGTTTATATACAGAATAACAGATACCCCGGGAGGGAGTTGCAGACTGGAATCTAATCGAGGGGTTCGGGGTGGTTTATATACTGAATAACAGATACCCCGGGAGGGAGTTACAGACTGCAATCTAATCGAGGGGTTCGGGGTGGTTTATATACAGAATAACAGATACCCGGGAGGGAGTTACAGACTGGAATCTAATCGAGGGGTTCGGGGTGGTTTATATACAGAATAACAGATAACCCGGGAGGGAGTTACAGACTGGAATCTAATCGAAGGGTTCGGGGTGGTTTATATACAGAATAACAGATACCCCGGGAGGGAGTTACAGACTGGAATCTAATCGAGGGGTTCGGGGTGGTTTATATACAGAATAACAGATACCCCGGGAGGGAGTTACAGACTGGAATCTAATCGAGGGGTTCGGGGTGGTTTATATACAGAATAACAGATACCCGGGAGGGAGTTACAGACTGGAATCTAATCGAGGGGTTCGGGGTGGTTTATATACAGAATAACAGATACCCCGGGAGGGAGTTACAGACTGGAATCTAATCGAGGGGTTCGGGGTGGTTTATATACAGAATAACAGATACCCGGGAGGGAGTTACAGACTGGAATCTAATCGAGGGGTTCGGGGTGGGGTTTATATACAGAATAACAGATAACCCGGGAGGGAGTTACAGACTGGAATCTAATCGATGGGTTCGGGGTGGGGTTTATATACAGAATAACAGATACCCCGGGAGGGAGTTACAGACTGGAATCTAATCAAGGGGATCGGGGTGGTTTATATACAGAATAACAGATACCCCGGGAGGGAGTTACAGACTGGAATCTAATCGAGGGGTTCGGGGTGGTTTATATACAGAATAACAGATACCCCGGGGAGGGAGTTACAGACTGGAATCTAATCGAGGGGTTCGGGGTGGGGTTTATATACAGAATAACAGATACCCCGGGAGGGAGTTACAGACTGGAATCTAATCGAGGGGTTCGGGGTGGTTTATATACAGAATAACAGATACCCCGGGAGGGAGTTACAGACTGGAATCTAATCGAGGGGATCGGGGTGGTTTATATACAGAATAACAGATACCCCGGGAGGGAGTTACAGACTGGAATCTAATCGAGGGGTGTTTGAGGTGGGGTTTATATACAGAATAACAGATACCCCGGGGAGGGAGTTACAGACTGGAATCTAATCGAGGGGTTCGGGGTGGTTTATATACAGAATAACAGATACCCCGGGAGGGAGTTACAGACTGGAATCTAATCGAGGGGTTCCGGGTGGGGTTTATATAAAGAATAACAGATACCCCGGGAGGGAGTTACAGACTGGAATCTAATCGAGGGGTTCGGGGTGGGGTTTATATGCAGAATAACAGATACCCTGGGAGGGAGTTACAGACTGGAATCTAATCGAGGGGTTCGGTGGGGTTTATATACAGAATAACAGATACCCCGGGAGGGAGTTACAGACTGGAATCTAATCGAGGGGTTCGGTGGGGTTTATATACAGAATAACAGATACCCCGGGAGGGAGTTACAGACTGGAATCTAATCGAGGGGTTCGGGGTGGGGTTTATATGCAGAATAACAGATACCCTGGGAGGGAGTTACAGACTGGAATCAAATTGAGGGGTTCAGGGTGGGGTTCATATACAGAATAACAGATACCCCGGGAGGGAGTTACAGACTGGAATCTAATCGAGGGGTGTTTATATACAGAATAACAGATACACCGGGGTGGGAGTTACAGACTGGAATCTAATCGAGGGGTTCGGGGTGGGGTTTATATACAGAATAACAGATACCCGGAAGGGTGTTACAGTCTGGAATCTAATCGAGGGGTTCGGGGTGGTTTATATACAGAATAACAGATACCCCGGGGAGGGAGTTATAGACTGGAATCTAATCGAGGGGTTCGGCGTGGGGTTTATATACAGTATAACAGATACCCCGGGAGGGATATACAGACTGGAATTTAATCGAGGGGTTCGGGGTGGGGTTTATATACAGAATAACAGATACCCCGGGAGGGAGTTACAGACGGGAATCTAATCGAGGGGTTCGGGGTGGTTTATATACAGAATAACAGATACCCCGGGAGGGAGTTACAGACTGGAATCTAATCGAGGGGTTCGGGGTGGGGTTTATATACAGAATAACAGATACCCCGGAGATGGAGTTACAGACTGGAATCTAATCGAGGGGTTCAGGGTGGGGTTTATATACAGAATAACAGATACCCCGGGAGGGAGTAACAGACTGGAATCTAATCGAGGGGTTCGGGGTGGTTTATATACAGAATAACAGGTACCCGGGAGGGAGTTACAGACTGGAATCTAATCGAGGGGTTCGGGGTGGTTTATATACAGAATAACAGATACCCCGGGAGGGAGTTACAGACTGGAATCTAATCGAGGGGTTCGGGGTGGTTTATATACAGAATAACAGATACCCCGGGAGGGAGTTACAGACTGGAATCTAATCGAGGGGTTCGGGGTGGTTTACATACAGAATAACAGATACCCCGGGAGGGAGTTACAGACTGGAATCTAATCGAGGGGTTCGGGGTGGGGTTTATACACAGAATAACAGATACCCCGGGAGGGAGTTACAGACTGGAATCTAATTGAGGGGTTCGGGGTGGTTTATATACTGAATAATAGATACCCTGGGAGGGAGTTACAGACTGGAATCTAATCGAGGGGTTCAGGGGGGTTTATATACAGAATAACAGATACCCCGGGAGGGAGTTACAGACTGGAATCTAATCAAGGGGATCGGGGTGGTTTATATACAGAATAACAGATCCCCCGTGAGGGAGTTACAGACTGGAATCTAATCGAGGGGTTCGTGGTGGGGTTTATATACAGAATAACAGATACCCCGGGAGGGAGTTACAGACTGGAATCTAATCGAGGGGTTCGGGGTGGTTTATATACAGAATAACAGATACCCCGGGAGGGAGTTACAGACTGGAATCTAATCGAGGGGTTCGGGGTGGTTTATATACAGAATAACAGATACCCCGGGGAGGGAGTTACAGACTGGAATCTAATCGAGGGGTTCAGGGTGGTTTATATAAAGAATAACAGATCCCCCGGTAGGGAGTTACAGACTGGAATCTAATCGAGGGGTTCGGGGTGGTTTATATACAGAATAACAGATCCCCCGGTAGGGAGTTACAGACTGGAATCTAATCGAGGGGTTCGGGGTGGGGTTTATATACAGAATAACAGATCCCCCGGTAGGGAGTTACAGACTGGAATCTAATCGAGGGGTTCGGGGTGGGGTTTATATACAGAATAACAGATACCCCGGGAGGGAGTTACTGACTGGAATCTAATCGAGGGGTTCAGGGTGGGGTTTATATACAGAATAATAGATACCCCGGGAGGGAGTTACAGACTGGAATCTAATCGAGGGGTTCAGGGTGGGGTTTATATACAGAATAACAGATACCCGGCAGGGAGTTACAGACTGGAATCTAATCGAGGGGTTCGGGGTGGTTTATATACAGAATAACAGATACCCCGGGAGGGAGTTACAGACTGAAATCTAATCGAGGGGTTCGGGGTGGGGTTTATATACAGAATAACAGATACCCCGGTAGGGAGTTACAGACTGGAATCTAATCGAGGGGTTCGGTGTGGGGTTTATTTCCAGAATAACAGATACCCGGGAGGGAGTTACAGACTGGAATCTAATCGAGGGGTTCGGGGTGGTTTAGATACAGAATAACAGATACACCGGGAGGGAGTTACAGACTGGAATCTAATCGACGGGTTCGGGGTGGTTTATATACAGAATAACAGATACCCCGGGAGGGAGTTACAGACTGGAATCGAGTGGTTCAGGGTGGTTTATATACAGAATAACAGATACCCCGGGGAGGGAGTTACAGACTGGAATCTAATCGAGGGGTTCGGGGTGGATTATATATACAGAATAACAGATACCCCGGGAGGGAGTTACAGACTGGAATCTAATCGAGGGGTTCGGGGTGGGGTTTATTTCCAGAATAACAGATACCCCGGGGAGGGAGTGACAGACTGGAATCTAATCGAGGGGTTCGGGGTGGTTTATATACAGAACAACAGATACCCCAGGAGGGAGTTACAGACTGGAATCTAATCGAGGGGTTCGGGGTGGTTTATATACAGAATAACAGATACCCCGGGAGGGAGTTACAGACTGGAATCTAATCGAGGGGTTCGGGGTGGGGTTTATATATAGAATAACAGATACCCCGGGAGGGAGTTACAGACTGGAATCTAATCGAGGGGTTCCGGGTGGTTTATATACAGAATAACAGATACCCCTGGGGGGGAGTTACAGACTGGAATCTAATCGAGGGGTTCGGGGTGGGGTTTATATACAGAATAACAGATACCCGGGAGGGAGTTACAGACTGGAATCTAATCGAGGGGTTCGGGGTGGGGTTTATTTACAGAATAACAGATACCCCTGGGGGGGAGTTATAGACTGGAATCTAATCGAGGGGTTCGGGGTGGTTTATATACAGAACAACAGATTCCCCTGGAGGGAGTTACAGACTGGAATCTAATCGAGGGGTTCGGGTGGTTCATATACAGAATAACAGATACACCGGGAGGGAGTTACAGCCTGGAATCTAATCGAGGGGTTCGGGGTGGTTTATAAACAGAATAACAGATACCCCGGGAGGGAGTTACAGACTGGAATCTAATCGAGGGGTTCGGGGTGGTTAATGTACAGAATAACAGATACCCCGGGAGGGAGTTACAGACTGGAATCTAATCGAGGGGTTCAGGGTGGTTTATATACAGAATAACAGATACCCCGGGAGTGAGTTTCAGACTGGAATCTAATCGAGGGGTTCAGGGTGGGGTTTATATACAGAATAACAGATACCCCGTGAGGGAGTTACACACTGGAATCTAATCGAGGGGTTCGGGGTGTGGTATGTACAGAATAACAGATACCCCGGGAGGGAGTTACAGACTGGAATGTAATCGAGTGGTTCAGAGTGGTTTATATACAGAATAACAGATACCCCGGGAGGGAGTTACAAACTGGAATCTAATCAAGCGGTTCGGGGTGGGGTTTATATACAGAATAACAGAGACACCGGGAGGGAGTTACAGACTGGAATCTAATCGAGGGGTTTGGGGTGTGGTTTATATACAGAATAACAGATACCCCGGTAGGGAGTTACAGACTGGAATCTAATCGAGGTGTTCGGGGTGGGGTTTATATACAAAATAACAGACACCCCGGGAGGGAGTTACAGACTGGAATCTAATCGAGGGGTTCGGGGTGGGGTTTATACACAGAATAACAGATACTGGGAGGGAGTTACAGACTGGAATCTAATTGAGGGGTTTGGGGTGGTTTATATACAGAATAACAGATACCCCGGGAGGGAGTTACAGACTGGAATCTAATCGAGGTGTTCGGGGTGGTTTATATGCAGAATAACAGATACCCCGGGAGGGAGTTACAGACTGGAATCTAATCGAGGGGTTTGGGGTGGGGTTTATATACAGAATAACAGATACTCCGGGAGGGAGTTACAGACTGGAATCTAATCAAGGGGTTCGGGGTGGTTTATATACAGAATAACAGATACCCCGGGGAGGGAGTTACAGATTGGAATCGAATCGAGGGGGTCGGGGTGGTTTATATACAGAATAACAGATACCCCGGGAGGGAGTTACAGACTGGAATCTAATCGAGGGGTTCGGGGTGGGGTTTATACACAGAATAACAGATACCCCGGGAGGGATTTACAGACTGGAATCTAATCAAGGGGTTCGGGGTGGGGTTTATATACAGAATAACAGATACCCCGGGAGGGAGTTACAGACGGGAATCTAATCGAGGGGTTCGGGGTGGGGTTTATATACAGAATAACAGATACCCCGGGAGGGAGTTACAGACTGGAATCTAATCAAGGGGTTCGGGGTGGGGTTTATATACAGAATAACAGATACCCCGGGAGGGAGTTACAGACTGGAATCTAATCGAGGGGTTCGGGGTGGGGTTTATATACAGAATAACAGATACCCCGGGAGGGAGTTACAGACTGGAATCTAATCAAGGGGTTCGGGGTGGGGTTTATATACAGAATCACAGATACCCCGGGAGGGAGTTACAGACGGGAATCTAATGGAGGGGTTCGGGGTGGGGTTTATATACAGAATAACAGATACCCCGGGAGGGAGTTACAGACTGGAATCTAATCAAGGGGTTCGGGGTGCAGTTTATAAACAGAATAACAGATACCCCGGGGAGGGAGTTACAGACTGGAATCTAATCGAGGGGTTCGGGGTGGGGATTATATACAGAATAACAGATACCCCGGGAGGGAGTTACAGACGGGAATCTTATCGAGGGGTTCGGGGTGGGGTTTATATACAGAATAACAGATACCCCGGGAGGGAGTTACAGACTGGAATCTAATCGAAGGGTTCGGGGTGGGGTTTATATACAGAATAACAGATACCCCGGGAGGGAGTTACAGACTGGAATCTAATCAAGGGGTTCGGGGTGGAGTTTATAAACAGAATAACAGATACCCCGGGGAGGGAGTTACAGACTGGAATCTAATCGAGGGGTTCGGGGTGGGGATTATATACAGAATAACAGATACCCCGGGAGGGAGTTACAGACGGGAATCTTATCGAGGGGTTCGGGGTGGGGTTTATATACAGAATAACAGATACCCCGGGAGGGAGTTACAGACTGGAATCTAATCGAGGGGTTCGGGGTGGGGTTTATATACAGAATAACAGATACCCCGGGGAGGGAGTTACAGACTGGAATCTAATCGAGGGTTTCGGGGGGGTTTCTATACAGAATAACAGATACCCCGGGGAGGGAGTTACAGACTGGAATCTAATCGAGGGGTTCGGGGTGGTTTTTATACAGAATAACAGATACCGCGGGAGGGAGTTACAGACTGGAATCTAATCGAGGGGTTCGGGGTGGTTTATATACAGAATAACAGATACCTGGGAGGGAGTTACAGACTGGAATCTAATTGAAGGGCTCGGGGTGGTGTTTATATACAGAATAACAGATACCCCGGGAGGGAGTTACAGACTGGAATCTAATCGAGGGGTTCGGGGTGGGGTTTATATACAGAATAACAGATACCCCGGGAGGGAGTTACAGACTGGAATCTAATCGAGGGGTTCGGGGTGGGGTTTATATACAGAATAACAGATACCCCGGGAGGGATTTACAGACTGGAATCTAATCGAGGGGTTCGGGATTGGGTTTATATACAGAATAACAGATACCCCGGGAAGGAGTTACAGACTGGAATCTAATCGAGGGGTTTGGGGTGGTTTATATACAGAATAACAGATACCTCGGGAGGGAGTTACAGACTGGAATCTAATCGAGGGGTTCGGGGTGGGGTTTATATACAGAATAACAGATACCCCGGGGAGGGTGTTACAGACTGGAATCTAATCGAGGGGTTCGGGGTGGGGTTTATATACAGAATAACAGATACCCCGGGAGGGAGTTACAGACTGGAATCTAATCGAGGGGTTCGGGGTGGGGTTTATATACAGAATAACAGATACCCGGGAGAGAGTTACAGTCTGGAATCTAATCGAGGGGTTCGGGGTGGTTTATGTACAGAATAACAGATACCCCGGGAGGGAGTTACAGACGGGAATCTAATCGAGGGGTTCGGTGTGGTTTATATACAGAATAACAGATACCCCGGGGAGGGAGTTCCAGACTGGAATCTAATCGATGGGTTCGGGGTGGGGATTATATACAGAATAACAGATACCCGGGAGAGAGTTACAGACTGGAATCTAATCGAGGGGTTCGGGGTGGGGTTTATATACAGAATAACAGATACCCCGGGAGGGTGTTACAGACTGGAATCTAATCGAGGGGTTCGGGATGGGGTTTATATACAGAATAACAGATACCCCCGGAGGGAGTTACAGACTGGAATCTAATCGAGGTTTTCAGGGTGGTTTATAAACAGAATAACAGATACCCCGGGAGGCAGTTACAGACTGGAATCTAATCGAGGGGTTCGGGGTGGTTTTTATACAGAATAACAGATACCCCGGGAGGGAGTTACAGACTGGAATCTAATCGAGGGGTTCGGGGTGGTTAATGTACAGAATAACAGATACCCCGGGAGTGAGTTTCAGACTGGAATCTAATCGAGGGGTTCAGGGTGGGGTTTATATACAGAATAACAGATACACCGGGAGGCAGTTACAGACTGGAATCTAATCGAGGGGGTCGGGGTGGTTTACATACAGAATAACAGATACCCCGGGAGAGAGTTACAGACTGGAATCTAATCGAGGGGTTCGGGGTGGGGTTTATATACAGAATAACAGATACCCCGGGAGGGAGTTACAGACGGGAATCTAATCGAGGGGTTCGGGGTGGGGTTTATATACAGAATAACAGATACCCCGGGAGGGAGTTACAGACTGGAATCTAATCAAGGGGTTCGGGGTGGGGTTTATATACAGAATAACAGATACCCCGGGAGGGAGTTACAGACTGGAATCTAATCGAGGGGTTCGGGGTGGGGTTTATATACAGAATAACAGATACCCCGGGAGGGAGTTACAGACTGGAATCTAATCAAGGGGTTCGGGGTGGGGTTTATATACAGAATAACAGATACCCCGGGAGGGAGTTACAGACGGGAATCTAATGGAGGGGTTCGGGGTGGGGTTTATATGCAGAATAACCGATACCCGGGAGGGAGTTACAGACTGGAATCTAATCGAGGGGTTCAGGGTGGGGTTCATATACAGAATAACAGATACCCCGGGAGGGAGTTACAGACTGGAATCTAATCGAGGGGTGTTTATATACAGAATAACAGATACCCCGGGGAGGGAGTTACAGACTGGAATCTAATCGAGGGGTTCGGGGTGGGGTTTATATACAGAAGAACAGATACCCGGGAGGGTGTTACAGTCTGGAATCTAATCGAGGGGTTCGGGGTGGTTTATATACAGAATAACAGATACCCCGGGGAGGGAGTTACAGACTGGAATCTAATCGAGGGGTTCGGGGTGGGGTTTATATACAGAAAAACAGATACCCCGGGAGGGAGTTACAGACTGGAATTTAATCGAGGGGTTCGGGGTGGGGTTTATATACAGAATAACAGATACCCCGGGAGGGAGTTACAGACGGGAATCTAATCGCGGGGTTCGGGGTGGGGTTTATATACAGAATAACAGATACCCCGGGAGGGAGTTACAGACTGGAATCTAATCGAGGGGTTCGGGGTGGGGTTTATATACAGAATAACAGATACCCCGGGGATGGAGTTACAGACTGGAATCTAATCGAGGGGTTCGGTGTGGGGTTTATATACAGAATAACAGATACCCCGGGAGGGAGTAACAGACTGGAATCTAATCGAGGG
Source organism: Chiloscyllium punctatum (assembly GCF_047496795.1). Lineage (NCBI taxonomy): Eukaryota > Metazoa > Chordata > Chondrichthyes > Orectolobiformes > Hemiscylliidae > Chiloscyllium > Chiloscyllium punctatum. The sequence goes on from NW_027309957.1 coordinate 248,245, forward strand.
GTTCGGGGTGGTTTATATACAGAATAACAGGTACCCGGGAGGGAGTTACAGACTGGAATCTAATCGAGGGGTTCGGGGTGGTTTATATACAGAATAACAGATACCCCGGGAGGGAGTTACAGACTGGAATCTAATCGAGGGGTTCGGGGTGGTTTATATACAGAATAACAGATACCCCGGGAGGGAGTTACAGACTGGAATCTAATCGAGGGGTTCAGGGTGGGGTTTATATACAGAATAACAGATACCCCGGGAGGGAGTTACAGACTGGAATCTAATTGAGGGGTTCGGGGTGGTTTATATACAGAATAACAGATACCCCGGGAGGGAGTAACAGACTGGAATCTAATCGAGGGGTTCGGGGTGGTTTATATACAGAATAACAGGTACCCGGGAGGGAGTTACAGACTGGAATCTAATCGAGGGGTTCGGGGTGGTTTATATACAGATTAACAGATACCCCGGGAGGGAGTTACAGACTGGAATCTAATCGAGGGGTTCGGGGTGGTTTATATACAGAATAACAGATACCCCGGGAGGGAGTTACAGACTGGAATCTAATCGAGGGGTTCGGGGTGGGGTTTATATACAGAATAACAGATACCCCGGGAGGGAGTTACAGACTGGAATCTAATCGAGGGGTTCGGGGTGGTTTATATACAGAATAACAGATACCCGGGAGGGAGTTACAGACTGGAATCTAATCGAGGGGTTCGGGGTGGGGTTTATATACAGAATAACAGATACCCCGGGAGGGAGTTACAGACTGGAATCTAATCGAGGGGTTCGGGGTGGGGTTTATATACAGATTAACAGATACCCCGGGAGGGAGTTACAGACTGGAATCTAATCGAGGGGTTCGGGGTGGGGTTTATATACAGAATAACAGATACCCCGGGAGGGAGTTACAGACTGGAATCGAATCGAGGGTTTCGGGGTGGGGTTTATATACAGAATAACAGATACCCCGGGAGGGAGTTACTGACTGGAATCTAATCGAGGGGTTCGGGGTGGGGTTTATATACAGAATAACAGATACCCCGGGAGGGAGTTACAGACTGGAATCGAATCGAGGGGTTCGGGGTGGGGTTTATATACAGAATAACAGATACCCCGGGAGGGAGTTACAGACTGGAATCTAATCGAGGGGTTCGGGGGGGGTTTATATACAGAATAACAGATACCCCGGGAGGGAGTTACAGACTGGAATCTAATCGAGGGGTTCGGGGTGGGGGTTATATACAATAACAGATACCCCGGGAGAGAGTTACAGACTGGAATCTAATCGAGGGGTTCGGGGGGTTTATATGCAGAATAACAGATACCCCGGGAGGGAGTTACAGACTGGAATCTAATCGAGGGGTTCAGGGTGGGGTTTATATACAGAATAACAGATACCCCGGGAGGGAGTTACAGACTGGAATCTAATCGAGGGGTTCGGGGTGGTTTATATACAGAATAACAGATACTCCGGGGAGGGAGTTACACACTGGAATCTAATCGAGGGGTTCGGTGTGGTTTCTATACAGAATAACAGATACCCCGGGAGGGAGTTACAGACTGGAATCTAATCGAGGGGTTCAGGGTGGTTTATATACAGAATAACAGGTACCCGGGAGGGAGTTACAGACTGGAATCTAATCGAGGGGTGTTTGGGTTGGGGTTTATATACAGAATAATAGATACCTCGGGAGGGAGTTACAGACTGGAGTCTAATCGAGGGGATCGGGGTGGGGTTTATATTCAGAATAACAGATACCCCAGGAGGGAGTTTCAGACTGGAATCTAATCGAGGGGTTCGGGGTGGTTTATATACAGAATAACAGATACCCCGGGAGGGAGTTACAGACTGGAATCTAATCGAGGGGTTCGGGGTGGGGTTTATATACAGTATAACAGATACCCCGGGAGGGAGTTACAGACTGGAATCTAATCGAGGTGTTCGGGGTGGTTTATATACAGAATAACAGATACCCCGGGAGGGAGTTACAGACTGGAATCTAATCGAGGGGTTCGGGGTGGGGTTTATATACAGAATAACAGATACCCCGGGAGGGAGTTACAGACTGGAATCTAATCGAGGGGTTCGGGGTGGGGTTTATATACCGATTAACAGATACCCCGGGAGGGAGTTACAGACTGGAATCTAATCGAGGGGTTCGGGGTGGGGTTTATATACAGAATAACAGATACCCCGGGAGGGAGTTACAGACTGGAATCGAATCGAGGGTTTCGGGGTGGGGTTTATATACAGAATAACAGATACCCCGGGAGGGAGTTACTGACTGGAATCTAATCGAGGGGTTCGGGGTGGGGTTTATATACAGAATAACAGATACCCCGGGAGGGAGTTACAGACTGGAATCTAATCGAGGGGTTCGGGGTGGTTTATATACAGAATAACAGATACCCCGGGAGGGAGTTACAGACTGGAATCTAATCGAGGGGTTCGGGGGGGGTTTATATACAGAATAACAGATACCCCGGGAGGGAGTTACAGACTGGAATCTAATCGAGGGGTTCGGGTTGGGGGTTATATACAATAACAGATACCCCGGGAGAGAGTTACAGACTGGAATCTAATCGAGGGGTTCGGGGGGTTTATATGCAGAATAACAGATACCCCGGGAGGGAGTTACAGACTGGAATCTAATCGAGGGGTTCAGGGTGGGGTTTATATACAGAATAACAGATACCCCGGGAGGGAGTTACAGACTGGAATCTAATCGAGGGGTTCGGGGTGGTTTATATACAGAATAACAGATACTCCGGGGAGGGAGTTACACACTGGAATCTAATCGAGGGGTTCGGTGTGGTTTCTATACAGAATAACAGATACCCCGGGAGGGAGTTACAGACTGGAATCTAATCGAGGGGTTCAGGGTGGTTTATATACAGAATAACAGGTACCCGGGAGGGAGTTACAGACTGGAATCTAATCGAGGGGTGTTTGGGTTGGGGTTTATATACAGAATAATAGATACCTCGGGAGGGAGTTACAGACTGGAGTCTAATCGAGGGGATCGGGGTGGGGTTTATATACAGAATAACAGATACCCCAGGAGGGAGTTTCAGACTGGAATCTAATCGAGGGGTTCGGGGTGGTTTATATACAGAATAACAGATACCCCGGGAGGGAGTTACAGACTGGAATCTAATCGAGCGGTTCAGGGTGGGGTTTATACAGAGAATAACAGATACCCCGGGAGAGAGTTACAGACTGGAATCTAATCGAGGGGTTCGGGGTGGGGTTTATATACAGAATAACAGATACCCGGGAGGGAGTTACAAACTGGAATCTAATTGAGGGGTTCGGGTGGTTTATATGCAGAATAACAGATACCCCGGGGAGGGAGTTACTGACTGGAATCTAATCGAGGGTTTCGGGGTGGTTTATATGCAGATTAACAGATACCCTGGGGAGGGAGTTACTGACTGGAATCTAATCGAGGGGTTCAGGGTGGTTTATATACAGAACAACCGATACCCCGGGAGAGAGTTACAGACTGGAATCTAATCGAGGGGTTCAGGGTGGTTTATATACAGAATAACAGATACCCCGGGAGGGAGTTACAGACTGGAATCTAATCGAGGGGTTCGGGGTGGGGTTTATATACAGAATAACAGAAACCCCGGGGAGGGAGTTACAGACGGGAATCTAATCGAGGGGTTCAGGGTGGGGTTTATATACAGAATAACAGATACCCGGGAGGGAGTTACAGACTGGAATCTAATCGAGGGGTTAGGTGTGGTTTATATACAGAATAACTTATACCCCGGGGTGGGAGTTGCAGACTGGAATCTAATCGAGGGTTTCGGTGGGGTGTATATACAGAATAACAGATACCCCGGGGAGGGAGTTACAGACTGGAATCTAATCGAGGGGTTCGGGGTGGTTTATATACAGAATAACAGGTACCCGGGAGGGAGTTACAGACTGGAATCTAATCGAGGGGTGTTTGGGTTGGGGTTTATATACAGAATAATAGATACCTCGGGAGGGAGTTACAGACTGGAATCTAATCGAGGGGTTCGGGGTGGGGTTTATACAAAGAATAACAGATACCCCGGGAGGGAGTTACAGACTGGAATCTAATCGAGGGGTTCGGGGTGGGGTTTATACAAAGAATAACAGATACCCCGGGAGGGAGTTACAGACTGGAATCGAATCGAGGGGTTCGGGGTGGGGTTTATATGCAGAATAACAGATACCCCGGGAGGGAGTTACAGACTGGAATCCAATCGAGGGGTTCGGGGTGGGGTTTATATACAGAATAACAGATACCCGGGAGGGAGTTACAGACTGGAATCTAATCGAGGGGTTAGGTGTGGTTTATATACAGAATAACTTATACCCCGGGGTGGGAGTTGCAGACTGGAATCTAATCGAGGGTTTCGGTGGGGTTTATATACAGAATAACAGATACCCCGGGGAGGGAGTTACAGACTGGAATCTAATCGAGGGGTTAGGTGTGGTTTATATACAGAATAACTTATACCCCGGGGTGGGAGTTGCAGACTGGAATCTAATCGAGGGTTTCGGTGGGGTGTATATACAGAATAACAGATACCCCGGGGAGGGAGTTACAGACTGGAATCTAATCGAGGGGTTCGGGGTGGTTTATATACAGAATAACAGATACCCGGGATGGAGTTACAGACTGGAATCTAATCGAGGGGTGTTTGGGGTGGTGTTTATATACAGAATAACAGATACCCTGGGAGGGTGTTACAGACTGGAATCTGATCGAGGGGTCGGGGTGGGGTTTATATACAGAATAACAGATACCCCGGGAGGGAGTTACAGACTGGAATCTAATCGAGGGGTTCGGGGTGGGGTTTATATACAGAATAACAGATACCCCTGGGGGGGAGTTACAGACTGGAATCTAATCGAGGGGTTCAGGGTGGGGTTTACAGACAGAATAACAGATACCCCGGGGAGGGAGTTACAGACTGGAATCTAATCGAGGGGTTCGGTGTGGGGTTTATATACAGAATAACAGATACCCGGGAGGGAGTTACAGACTGGAATCTAATCGGGGGGTGTTTGGGGTGGGGTTTTTAAACAGAATAACAGGTACCCCGGGAGGGAGTTACAGACTGGAATCTAATCGAGGGGTTCAGGTTGGTTTATATACAGAATAACAGATACCCCGGTGAGGGAGTTACAGACTGGAATCTAATCGAGGGGTTCAGGTTGGTTTATATACAGAATAACAGATACCCCGGTGAGGGAGTTACAGACTGGAATCTAATCGAGGGGTTCAGGTTGGTTTATATACAGAATAACAGATACCCCGGGGAGGGAGTTACAGACTGGAATCTAATCGAGGGGTTTGGGGTGGGGTTTATATATAGAATAACAGATACCCCGGGAGGGAGTTACACACTGGAATCTAATCGAGGGGTTCAGGTTGGTTTATATACAGAATAACAGATACCCCGGGGAGGGAGTTACAGACTGGAATCTAATCGAGGGGTTCGGGGTGGTTTATATATAGAATAACAGATACCCCGGGAGGGAGTTACACACTGGAATCTAATCGAGGGGTTCAGGTTGGTTTATATACAGAATAACAGATACCCCGGGGAGGGAGTTACAGACTGGAATCTAATCGAGGGGTTCGGGGTGGTTTATATAGAGAATAACAGATACCCCGGGAGGGAGATACAGACTGGAATCTAATCGAGGGGTTCGGGGTGGTTTATATACAGAATAACAGATACCCCGGGGAGGGAGTTACAGACTGGAATCTAATCGAGGGGTTCGGGGTGGGGTTTATATACAGACGAACAGATACCCCGGGAGGGAGTTACAGACTGGAATCTAATCGAGGGGTTCGGGGTGGGGTTTATATACAGAATAACACATACCCTGTGAGGGAGTTACAGACTGGAATCTAATCGAGGGGTTCGGGGTGGGGTTTATATACAGAATAATAGACTTCCTGGGAGGGAGTTACAGACTGGAATCTAATCGAGGGGTTCAGGGTGGTTTATATACAGAATAACAGATACCCCGGGAGGGAGTTACAGACTGGAATCTAATCGAGGGGTTCGGGGTGGTTTATTTACAGAACAACAGATACCCCGGGGAGGGAGTTACAGACTGGAATCTAATCGAGGTGTTCGGGGTGGTTTATATGCAGAATAACAGATACCCCAGGAGGGAGTTACAGACTGGAATCTAATCGAGGGGTTTCGGGTGTTAATGTACAGAATAACAGATACCCCGGGAGGGAGTTACAGACTGGAATCTAATCGAGGTGTTCGGGGTGGTTTATATACAGAATAACAGATACCCCGGGAGGGGAGTTACAGACTGGAATCTAATCGAGGGGTTCGGGGGGGTTTATATACAGAATAACAGATACCCGGGAGTGAGTTTCAGACTGGAATCTAATCGAGGTGTTCGGGGTGGTTTATATACAGAATAACAGATACCCCGGGAGGGAGTTACAGACTGGAATCTAATCGAGGGGTTCGGGGGGGTTGAAAAACAGAATAACAGATACCCTGGGAGGGAGTTACAGACTGGAATCTAATCGAGGGGTTCAGGGTGGTTTATATACAGAATAACAGATAACCCGGGGAGGGAGTTACAGACTGGAATCTAATCGAGGGTTTAGGGGTGGTTTATATACAGAATAACAGATACCCGGGAGGGAGTGACATACTGGAATCTAATCGAGGGGTTCGGGGTGGTTTATATACAGAATAACAGATACCCCGGGATGGAGTTACAGACTGGAATCTAATCGAGGGGTTCGGGGTGGTTTATATACAGAATAACAGATACCCGGGAGGGAGTTACAAACTGGAATCTAATCGAGGGGTTCGGGGGGGTTTATATACAGAATAACAGATACCCCGGGAGGGTGTTACAGACTGGAATCTAATCGAGGGGTTCGGGGTGGTTTATATACAGAATAACAGATACCCCGGGAGGGAGTTACAGACTGGAATCTAATCGAGGGGTTCGGGGTGGGGTTTATATACAGAAGAACAGATGCCCCGGGAGGGAGTTACAGACTGGAATCGAATCGAGGGGTTCGGGGTCGGGTTTATATACAGAATAACAGATACCCCGGGAGGGAGTTACAGACTGGAATCTAATCGAGGGGTTCGGGGTGGGGTTTATATACAGAATAACAGACACCCCGGGAGGGAGTTACAGACTGGAATCTAATCGAGGGTTTTGGGGTGTTTTATATACAGAATAACAGATACCGCGGGGATGGAGTTACAGACTGGAATCTAATCGAGGGGTTCAGGGTGGGGTTTATATACAGAATAACAGATACCCCAGGAGGGAGTTACAGACTGGAATCTAATCGAGGGGTTCGGGGGGGTTTATATACAGAACAACAGATACCCTGGGAGAGAGTTACAGACTGGAATCTAATCGATGGGTTCAGGGTGGGGTTTATATACAGAATATCAGATACCCCGGGGAGGGAGTTACAGACTGGAATCTAACCGAGGGGTTCGGGGTGGGGTTTATATACAGAATAACAGATACCCCGGGAGGGAGTTACAGACTGGAATCTAATCGAGGGGTTCAGGGTGGGGTTTATATACAGAATAACAGATACCCCGGGAGGGAGTTACAGACTGGAATCTAATCGAGGGGTTCGGGGGGGTTTATATACAGAACAACAGATACCCTGGGAGAGAGTTACAGACTGGAATCTAATCGAGGGGTTCGGGGTGGGATTTATATACAGAATAACAGATACCCCGGGAGGGAGTTACAGACTGGAATCTAATCGAGGGGTTCGGGGTGGGGTTTATATACAGATTAACAGATACCCCGGGAGGGAGTTACAGACTGGAATCTAATCGAGGGGTTCGGGGGGTTTATATGCAGAATAACAGATACCCCGGGAGGGAGTTACAGACTGGAATCTAATCGAGGGGTTCAGGGTGGTTTTTGTACAGAATAACAGATACGCCGGGAGGGAGTTACAGACTGGAATCTAATCGAGGGGTTCAGGGTGGGGTTTATATGCAGAATAACAGATACCCCGGGAGGGAGTTACAGACTGGAATCTAATCGAGGGGTTCAGGGTGGTTTTTGTACAGAATAACTGATACGCCGGGAGGGAGTTACAGACTGGAACCTAATCGAGGTGTTCGGGGTGGTTTATATAAAGAATAACAGATACCCCGGGAGGGAGTTACAGACTGGAATCTAATCGAGGGGTGTGGGGTGGGGTTTATATACAGAATAACAGATACCCCGGGAGGGAGTTACAGACTGGAATCTAATCGAGGGGTTCGGGGTGGGGTTTATATACAGAATAACAGATACCCCGGGAGGGAGTTACAGACTGGAATCTAATCGAGGGGTTCGGGGTGGGGTTTATATACAGAATAACAGATACCCCAGGAGGGAGTTTCAGACTGGAATCTAATCGAGGGGTTCGGGGTGGGGTTTATATACAGAATAACAGATACCCCAGGAGGGAGTTACAGACTGGAATCTAATCGAGGGGTTCGGGGTGGGGTTTATATACAGAATAACAGATACCCCGGGAGGGAGTTACAGACTGGAATCTAATCGAGGGGTTCGGGGTGGGGTTTATATACAGAATAACAGATACCCCGGGGAGGGAGTTACAGACTGGAATCTAATCGAGGGGTTCCGGGGGGGTTTATTTACAGAATAATAGATACCCCGGGAGGGAGTTACAGTCTGGAATCTAATCGAGGGGTTTGGGGTGGTTTATATACAGAATAACAGATACCCCGGGAGGGAGTTACAGTCTGGAATCTAATCGAGGGGTTCGGGGTGTTTATTTACAGAATAACAGATAACCCGGGGAGGGAGTTACAGACTGGAATCTAATCGAGGGGTTTGGGGTGGTTTATATGCAGAATAACAGATACCCCTGGAGGGAGTTACAAACTGGAATCTAATCGAGGGGTTTGGGGTGGTTTATATACAGAATAACAGATACCCCGGGAGGGGTTTACAGACTGGAATCTAATCGAGGGGTTCGGGGTGGTTTATATACAGAATAACAGATACCCTGGGAGGGAGTTACAGACGGGAATCTAATCGAGGGGTTCGGGGTGGTTTATATACAGAATAACAGATACCCCGGGGAGGGAGTTACAGACTGGAATCTAATCGAGGGTTTCGGGGTGGGGTTTATATACAGAATAACAGATACCCCGTGAGGGAGTTACAGACTGGAATCTAATCGAGGGGTTCAGGGTGGTTTATATGCAGAATAACAGACATCCCGGGAGGGAGTTACAGACTGGAATCTAATCGAGGGGTTCAGGGTGGTTTATACACAGAATAACAGATACCCCAGGCGGGAGTTACAGACTGGAATCTAATCGAGGGGTTCAGGGTGGGGTTTATATACAGAATAACAGATACCCCGGGAGGGAGTTACAGACTGGAATCTAATCGAGGGGTTCGGGGTGGGGTTTATATACAGAATAACAGATACCCCAGGAGGGAGTTACAGACTGGAATCTAATCGAGGGGTTCGGGGTGGGGTTTATATACAGAATAACAGATACCCCGGGAGGGAGTTTCAGACTGGAATCTAATCGAGGGGTTCGGGGTGGTTTATATACAGAATAACAGATACCCCGGGAGGGAGTTACAGACTGGAATCTAATCGAGCGGTTCAGCGTGGGGTTTATACAGAGAATAACAGATACCCCGGGAGAGAGTTACAGACTGGAATCTAATCGAGGGGTTCGGGGTGGGTTTTATATACAGAATAACAGATACCCGGGAGGGAGTTACAAACTGGAATCTAATTGAGGGGTTCGGGTGGTTTATATGCAGAATAACAGATACCCCGGGGAGGGAGTTACTGACTGGAATCTAATCGAGGGTTTCGGGGTGGTTTATATGCAGAATAACAGATACCCTGGGGAGGGAGTTACTGACTGGAATCTAATCGAGGGTTTCGGGCTGGTTTATATGCAGAATAACAGATACCCCGGGGAGGGAGTTACTGACTGGAATCTAATCGAGGGGTTCAGGGTGGTTTATATACAGAACAACCGATACCCCGGGAGAGAGTTACAGACTGGAATCTAATCGAGGGGTTCAGGGTGGTTTATATACAGAATAACAGATACCCCGGGAGGGAGTTACAGACTGGAATCTAATCGAGGGGCTCGGGGTGGGGTTTATATACAGAATAACAGATACCCCGGGGAGGGAGTTACAGACGGGAATCTAATCGAGGGGTTCAGGGTGGGGTTTATATACAGAATAACAGATACCCGGGAGGGAGTTACAGACTGGAATCTAATCGAGGGGTTAGGTGTGGTTTATATACAGAATAACTTATACCCCGGGGTGGGAGTTGCAGACTGGAATCTAATCGAGGGTTTCGGTGGGGTGTATATACAGAATAACAGATACCCTGGGGAGGGAGTTACAGACTGGAATCTAATCGAGGGGTTCGGGGTGGTTTATATACAGAATAACAGGTACCCGGGAGGGAGTTACAGACTGGAATCTAATCGAGGGGTGTTTGGGTTGGGGTTTATATACAGAATAATAGATACCTCGGAAGGGAGTTACAGACTGGAATCTAATCGAGGGGTTCGGGGTGGGGTTTATACAAAGAATAACAGATACCCCGGGAGGGAGTTACAGACTGGAATCGAATCGAGGGGTTCGGGGTGGGGTTTATATGCAGAATAACAGATACCCCGGGAGGGAGTTACAGACTGGAATCTAATCGAGGGGTGTTTGGGGTGGGGTTTATATACAGAATAATAGATACCCGGGAGGGAGTTACAGACTGGAATCTAATCGAGGGGTTAGGTGTGGTTTATATACAGAATAACTTATACCCCGGGGTGGGAGTTGCAGACTGGAATCTAATCGAGGGTTTCGGTGGGGTGTATATACAGAATAACAGATACCCCGGGGAGGGAGTTACAGACTGGAATCTAATCGAGGGGTTCGGGGTGGTTTATATACAGAATAACAGGTACCCGGGAGGGAGTTACAGACTGGAATCTAATCGAGGGGTGTTTGGGTTGGGGTTTATATACAGAATAATAGATACCTCGGGAGGGAGTTACAGACTGGAATCTAATCGAGGGGTTCGGGGTGGGGTTTATATACAGAATAACAGATACCCCGGGAAGGAGTTACACAGTGGAATCTAATCGAGGGGTGTTTCGGGTGGGGTTTATATACAGAATAATAGATACCCCGGGAGGGAGTTACAGACTGGAATCTAATCGAGGGGTTCGGGGTGGGGTTTATATACAGAATAACAGATACCCCGGTAGCGAGTTACAAACTGAATCTAATCGAGGGGTTCGGGGTGGTTTATATACAGAATAACAGATACCCCGGGAGGGAGTTACAGACTGGAATCTAATCGAGGGGTTAAGGTTGGGTTTATATACAGAATAACAGATACCCCGGGAGGGAGTTACAGACTGGAATCTAATCGAGGGCTTCGGGGTGTGGTATGTACAGAATAACAGATACCCCAGGAGGGAGTTACAGACTGGAATCTAATTGAGGGGTTCAGGGTGGTTTATGTACAGAATAACAGATACCACGGGGAGGGAGTTACAGACTGCAGTCTAATCGAGATGTTCGGGGTGGGGTTTATATACAGAATAACAGATACCCCGGGGAGGGAGTTACAGACTGGAATCTAATCGAGGGGTTCGGGGTGGTTTATATACAGAATAACAGATACCCCGGGAGGGTGTTACAGACTGGAATCTAATCGAGGGGTTCGGGGTGGTTTATATACAGAATAACAGATACCCCGGGAGGGAGTTACAGACTGGAATCTAATCGAGGGGTTCGGGGTGGGGTTTATATACAGAAGAACAGATGCCCCGGGAGGGAGTTACAGACTGGAATCTAATCGAGGGGTTCGGGGTCGGGTTTATATACAGAATAACAGATACCCCGGGAGGGAGTTACAGACTGGAATCTAATCGAGGGGTTCGGGGTGGGGTTTATATACAGAATAACAGACACCCCGGGAGGGAGTTACAGACTGGAATCTAATCGAGGGTTTTGGGGTGTTTTATATACAGAATAACAGATACCGCGGGGATGGAGTTACAGACTGGAATCTAATCGAGGGGTTCAGGGTGGGGTTTATATACAGAATATCAGATACCCCGGGGAGGGAGTTACAGACTGGAATCTAATCGAGGGGTTCGGGGTGGGGTTTATATGCAGAATAACAGATACCCCGGGAGGGAGTTACAGACTGGAATCTAATCGAGGGGTTCGGGGGGGTTTATATACAGAACAACAGATACCCCGGGAGAGAGTTACAGACTGGAATCTAATCGAGGGGTTCGGGGTGGGATTTATATACAGAATAACAGATACCCCGGGAGGGAGTTACAGACTGGAATCTAATCGAGGGGTTCGGGGTGGGGTTTATATACAGATTAACAGATACCCCGGGAGGGAGTTACAGACTGGAATCTAATCGAGGGGTTCGGGGGGTTTATATGCAGAATAACAGATACCCCGGGAGGGAGTTACAGACTGGAATCTAATCGAGGGGTTCAGGGTGGTTTTTGTACAGAATAACAGATACCCGGGAGGGAGTTACAGACTGGAATCTAATCGAGGGGTTCAGGGTGGTTTTTGTACAGAATAACTGATACGCCGGGAGGGAGTTACAGACTGGAACCTAATCGAGGTGTTCGGGGTGGTTTATATAAAGAATAACAGATACCCCGGGAGGGAGTTACAGACTGGAATCTAATCGAGGGGTTCGGGGTGGGGTTTATATACAGAATAACAGATACCCCGGGAGGGAGTTACAGACTGGAATCTAATCGAGAGGTTCGGGGTGCAGTGTATATACAGAATAACAGATACCCCGGGTGGGAGTTACAGACTGGAATCTAATCGAGGGGTTCAGGGTGGTTTATATACAGAATAATAGATACCCCGGGAGGGAGTTACAGACTGGAATCTAATCGAGGGGTTCGGGGTGTTTTATTTACAGAATAACAGATACCCGGGGAGGGAGTTACAGACTGGAATCTAATCGAGGGGTGTGGGGTGGGGTTTATATACAGAATAACAGATACCCCGGGTGGGAGTTACAGACTGGAATCTAATCGAGGGGTTCAGGGTGGTTTATATACAGAATAATAGATACCCCGGGAGGGAGTTACAGACTGGAATCTAATCGAGGGGTTCGGGGTGTTTTATTTACAGAATAACAGATACCCCGGGAGGGAGTTACAGACTGGAATCTAATCGAGGGTTTCGGGGTGGTTTATATACAGAATAACAGATACCCTGGGAGGGAGTTACAGACTGGAATCTAATCGAGGGGTTCGGGGTGGGGTTTATATACAGAATAACAGATACCCCGGGAGGGAGTTACAGACTGGAATCTAATCGAGGGGTTCGGGGTGGTTTATATACAGAATAACAGATACCCCAGGAGGGAGTTACAGACTGGAATCTAATCGAGGGGTGTTTGGGTTGGGGTTTATATACAGAATAATAGATACCTCGGGAGGGAGTTACAGACTGGAATCTAATCGAGGGGTTCGGGGTGGGGTTTATATACAGAATAACACATACCCTGTGAGGGAGTTACAGACTGGAATCTAATCGAGGGGTTCGGGGTGGGGTTTATATACAGAATAATAGACTTCCTGGGAGGGAGTTACAGACTGGAATCTAATCGAGGGGTTCAGGGTGGTTTATATACAGAATAACAGATACCCCGGGAGGGAGTTACAGACTGGAATCTAATCGAGGGGTTCGGGGTGGTTTATTTACAGAACAACAGATACCCCGGGGAGGGAGTTACAGACTGGAATCTAATCGAGGGCCTCGGGGTGGTTTATATGCAGAATAACAGATACCCCAGGAGGGAGTTACAGACTGGAATCTAATCGAGGGGTTTCGGGTGTTAATGTACAGAATAACAGATACCCCGGGAGGGAGTTACAGACTGCAATCTAATCGAGGGGTTCGGGGTGGTTTATATACAGAATAACAGATACCCCGGGAGGGAGTTACAGACTGGAATCTAATCGAGGTGTTCGGGGTGGTTTATATACAGAATAACAGATACCCCGGGAGGGGAGTTACAGACTGGAATCTAATCGAGGGGTTCGGGGTGGGGTTTATATACAGAATAACACATACCCTGTGAGGGAGTTACAGACTGGAATCTAATCGAGGGGTTCGGGGTGGGGTTTATATACAGAATAATAGACTTCCTGGGAGGGAGTTACAGACTGGAATCTAATCGAGGGGTTCAGGGTGGTTTATATACAGAATAACAGATACCCCGGGAGGGAGTTACAGACTGGAATCTAATCGAGGGGTTCGGGGTGGTTTATTTACAGAACAACAGATACCCCGGGGAGGGAGTTACAGACTGGAATCTAATCGAGGGCCTCGGGGTGGTTTATATGCAGAATAACAGATACCCCAGGAGGGAGTTACAGACTGGAATCTAATCGAGGGGTTTCGGGTGTTAATGTACAGAATAACAGATACCCCGGGAGGGAGTTACAGACTGCAATCTAATCGAGGGGTTCGGGGTGGTTTATATACAGAATAACAGATACCCCGGGAGGGAGTTACAGACTGGAATCTAATCGAGGTGTTCGGGTTGGTTTATATACAGAATAACAGATACCCCGGGAGGGGAGTTACAGACTGGAATCTAATCGAGGGGTTCGGGGGGGGTTATATACAGAATAACAGATACCCGGGAGTGAGTTTCAGACTGGAATCTAATCGAGGTGTTCGGGGTGGTTTATATACAGAATAACAGATACCCCGGGAGGGAGTTACAGACTGGAATCTAATCGAGGGGTTCGGGGGGGGGGGTTTATATACAGAATAACAGATACCCCGGGAGGGAGTGACATACTGGAATCTAATCGAGGGGTTCGGGGGGGTTGAAAAACAGAATAACAGATACCCTGGGAGGGAGTTACAGACTGGAATCTAATCGAGGGGTTCAGGGTGGTTTATATACAGAATAACAGATAACCCGGGGAGGGAGTTACAGACTGGAATCTAATCGAGGGTTTAGGGGTGGTTTATATACAGAATAACAGATACCCGGGAGGGAGTGACATACTGGAATCTAATCGAGGGGTTCGGGGTGGTTTATATACAGAATAACAGATACCCCGGGATGGAGTTACAGACTGGAATCTAATCGAGGGGTTCGGGGTGGTTTATATACAGAATAACAGATACCCGGGAGGGAGTTACAAACTGGAATCTAATCGAGGGGTTCGGGCTGGTTTATATACAGAATAACAGATACCCCGGGAGGGTGTTACAGACTGGAATCTAATCGAGGGGTTCGGGGTGGTTTATATACAGAATAACAGATACCCCGGGAGGGAGTTACAGACTGGAATCTAATCGAGGGGTTCGGGGTGGGGTTTATATACAGAAGAACAGATGCCCCGGGAGGGAGTTACAGACTGGAATCGAATCGAGGGGTTCGGGGTCGGGTTTATATACAGAATAACAGATACCCCGGGAGGGAGTTACAGACTGGAATCTAATCGAGGGGTTCGGGGTGGGGTTTATATACAGAATAACAGACACCCCGGGAGGGAGTTACAGACTGGAATCTAATCGAGGGTTTTGGGGTGTTTTATATACAGAATAACAGATACCGCGGGGATGGAGTTACAAACTGGAATCTAATCGAGGGGTTAAGGGTCGGGTTTATATACAGAATATCAGATACCCCGGGGAGGGAGTTACAGACTGGAATCTAATCGAGGGGTTCGGGGTGGGGTTTATATACAGATTAACAGATACCCCGGGAGGGAGTTACAGACTGGAATCTAATCGAGGGGTTCGGGGTGGGGTTTATATAGAGAATAACAGATACCCCGGGAGGGAGTTACAGACGGGAATCTAATCGAGGGGTTCGGGGTGGGGTTTATATACAGAATAACAGATACCCCGGGAGGGAGTTACAGACTGGAATCTAATCGAGGGGTTCGGGGTGGGGTTTATATACAGAATAACAGATACCCCGGGGATGGAGTTACAGACTGGAATCTAATCGAGGGGTTCGGTGTGGGGTTTATATACAGAATAACAGATACCCCGGGAGGGAGTAACAGACTGGAATCTAATCGAGGGGTTCGGGGTGGTTTATATACAGAATAACAGGTACCCGGGAGGGAGTTACAGACTGGAATCTAATCGAGGGGTTCGGGGTGGTTTATATACAGAATAACAGATACCCCGGGAGGGAGTTACAGACTGGAATCTAATCGAGGGGTTCGGGGTGGTTTATATACAGAATAACAGATACCCCGGGAGGGAGTTACAGACTGGAATCTAATCGAGGGGTTCGGGGTGGGGTTTATATACAGATTAACAGATACCCCGGGAGGGAGTTACAGACTGGAATCTAATCGAGGGGTTCGGGGTGGGGTTTATACACAGAATAACAGATACCCCGGGAGGGAGTTACAGACTGGAATCTAATCGAGGGGTTCAGGGTGGTTTTTGTACAGAATAACAGATACGCCGGGAGGGAGTTACAGACTGGAATCTAATCGAGGGGTTCAGGGTGGGGTTTATATGCAGAATAACAGATACCCCGGGGAGGGAGTTACAGACTGGAATCTAATCAAGGGGTTCAGGGTGGGGTTTATATACAGAATAATAGATACCCCGGGAGGGAGTTACAGACTGGAATCTAATCGAGGGGTTCGGGGTGTTTTATTTACAGAATAACAGATACCCGGGGAGGGAGTTACAGACTGGAATCTAATCGAGGGGTGTTGGGTGGGGTTTATATACAGAATAACAGATACCCCGGGTGGGAGTTACAGACTGGAATCTAATCGAGGGGTTCGGGGTGGGGTTTATATACAGAATAACAGATACCCTGGGGAGGGAGTTACAGACTGGAATCTAATCGAGGGGTTCAGGGTGGGGTTTATATGCAGAATAACAGATACCCCGGGAGGGAGTTACAGACTGGAATCTAATCGAGGGGTTCAGGGTGGTTTTTGTACAGAATAACTGATACGCCGGGAGGGAGTTACAGACTGGAACCTAATCGAGGTGTTCGGGGTGGTTTATATAAAGAATAACAGATACCCCGGGAGGGAGTTACAGACTGGAATCTAAGCGAGAGGTTCGGGGTGCAGTGTATATACAGAATAACAGATACCCCGGGTGGGAGTTACAGACTGGAATCTAATCAAGGGGTTCAGGGTGGGGTTTATATACAGAATAATAGATACCCCGGGAGGGAGTTACAGACTGGAATCTAATCGAGGGGTTCGGGGTGTTTTATTTACAGAATAACAGATACCCCTGGTGGGAGTTACAGACTGGAATCTAATCGAGGGGTGTGGGGTGGGGTTTATATACAGAATAACAGATACCCCGGGTGGGAGTTACAGACTGGAATCTAATCGAGGGGTTCGGGGTGGGGTTTATATACAGAATAACAGATACCCCGGGAGGGAGTTACAGACTGGAATCTAATCGAGGGGTTCGGGGTGGGGTTTATATACAGAATAACAGATACCCCAGGAGGGAGTTTCAGACTGGAATCTAATCGAGGGGTTCGGGGTGGGGTTTATATACAGAATAACAGATACCCCAGGAGGGAGTTACAGACTGGAATCTAATCGAGGGGTTCGGGGTGGGGTTTATATACAGAAGAACAGATGCCCCGGGAGGGAGTTACAGACTGGAATCGAATCGAGGGGTTCGGGGTCGGGTTTATATACAGAATAACAGATACCCCGGGAGGGAGTTACAGACTGGAATCTAATCGAGGGGTTCGGGGTGGGGTTTATATACAGAATAACAGACACCCCGGGAGGGAGTTACAGACTGGAATCTAATCGAGGGGTTCGGGGTGGGGTTTATATACAGAATAACAGATACCCCGGGGAGGGAGTTACAGACTGGAATCTAATCGAGGGGTTCCGGGGGGGTTTATTTACAGAATAATAGATACCCCGGGAGGGAGTTACAGTCTGGAATCTAATCGAGGGGTTTGGGGTGGTTTATATACAGAATAACAGATACCCCG
Source organism: Chiloscyllium punctatum (assembly GCF_047496795.1). Taxonomy (NCBI): domain Eukaryota; kingdom Metazoa; phylum Chordata; class Chondrichthyes; order Orectolobiformes; family Hemiscylliidae; genus Chiloscyllium; species Chiloscyllium punctatum. Next base: position 266,304 of record NW_027309957.1, read on the forward strand.
GGAGGGAGTTACAGTCTGGAATCTAATCGAGGGGTTCGGGGTGTTTATTTACAGAATAACAGATAACCCGGGGAGGGAGTTACAGACTGGAATCTAATCGAGGGGTTTGGGGTGGTTTATATACAGAATAACAGATACCCCTGGAGGGAGTTACAAACTGGAATCTAATCGAGGGGTTTGGGGTGGTTTATATACAGAATAACAGATACCCCGGGAGGGGTTTACAGACTGGAATCTAATCGAGGGGTTCGGGGTGGTTTATATACAGAATAACAGATACCCTGGGAGGGAGTTACAGACGGGAATCTAATCGAGGGGTTCGGGGTGGTTTATATACAGAATAACAGATACCCCGGGGAGGGAGTTACAGACTGGAATCTAATCGAGGGTTTCGGGGTGGGGTTTATATACAGAATAACAGATACCCCGTGAGGGAGTTACAGACTGGAATCTAATCGAGGGGTTCAGGGTGGTTTATATACAGAATAACAGACATCCCGGGAGGGAGTTACAGACTGGAATCTAATCGAGGGGTTCAGGGTGATTTATACACAGAATAACAGATACCCCAGGCGGGAGTTACAGACTGGAATCTAATCGAGGGGTTCAGGGTGGGGTTTATATACAGAATAACAGATACCCCGGGAGGGAGTTACAGACTGGAATCTAATCGAGGGGTTCGGGGTGGGGTTTATATACAGAATAACAGATACCCCAGGAGGGAGTTACAGACTGGAATCTAATCGAGGGGTTCGGGGTGGGGTTTATATACAGAATAACAGATACCCCGGGAGGGAGTTTCAGACTGGAATCTAATCGAGGGGTTCGGGGTGGTTTATATACAGAATAACAGATACCCCGGGAGGGAGTTACAGACTGGAATCTAATCGAGCGGTTCAGGGTGGGGTTTATACAGAGAATAACAGATACCCCGGGAGAGAGTTACAGACTGGAATCTAATCGAGGGGTTCGGGGTGGGGTTTATATACAGAATAACAGATACCCGGGAGGGAGTTACAAACTGGAATCTAATTGAGGGGTTCGGGTGGTTTATATGCAGAATAACAGATACCCCGGGGAGGGAGTTACTGACTGGAATCTAATCGAGGGTTTCGGGGTGGTTTATATGCAGAATAACAGATACCCTGGGGAGGGAGTTACTGACTGGAATCTAATCGAGGGTTTCGGGCTGGTTTATATGCAGAATAACAGATACCCCGGGGAGGGAGTTACTGACTGGAATCTAATCGAGGGGTTCAGGGTGGTTTATATACAGAACAACCGATACCCCGGGAGAGAGTTACAGACTGGAATCTAATCGAGGGGTTCAGGGTGGTTTATATACAGAATAACAGATACCCCGGGAGGGAGTTACAGACTGGAATCTAATCGAGGGGTTCGGGGTGGGGTTTATATACAGAATAACAGATACCCCGGGGAGGGAGTTACAGACGGGAATCTAATCGAGGGGTTCAGGGTGGGGTTTATATACAGAATAACAGATACCCGGGAGGGAGTTACAGACTGGAATCTAATCGAGGGGTTAGGTGTGGTTTATATACAGAATAACTTATACCCCGGGGTGGGAGTTGCAGACTGGAATCTAATCGAGGGTTTCGGTGGGGTGTATATACAGAATAACAGATACCCCGGGGAGGGAGTTACAGACTGGAATCTAATCGAGGGGTTCGGGGTGGTTTATATACAGAATAACAGGTACCCGGGAGGGAGTTACAGACTGGAATCTAATCGAGGGGTGTTTGGGTTGGGGTTTATATACAGAATAATAGATACCTCGGGAGGGAGTTACAGACTGGAATCTAATCGAGGGGTTCGGGGTGGGGTTTATACAAAGAATAACAGATACCCCGGGAGGGAGTTACAGACTGGAATCGAATCGAGGGGTTCGGGGTGGGGTTTATATGCAGAATAACAGATACCCCGGGAGGGAGTTACAGACTGGAATCTAATCGAGGGGTGTTTGGGGTGGGGTTTATATACAGAATAATAGATACCCCGGGAGCGAGTTACAGACTGGAATCTAATCGAGGGGTTCGGGGTGGGGTTTATATACAGAATAACAGATACCCCGGGAAGGAGTTACACAGTGGAATCTAATCGAGGGGTGTTTCGGGTGGGGTTTATATACAGAATAATAGATACCCCGGGAGGGAGTTACAGACTGGAATCTAATGGAGGGGTTCGGGGTGGGGTTTATATACAGAATAACAGATACCCCGGTAGGGAGTTACAAACTGAATCTAATCGAGGGGTTCGGGGTGGTTTATATACAGAATAACAGATACCCCGGGAGGGAGTTACAGACTGGAATCTAATCGAGGGGTTAAGGTTGGGTTTATATACAGAATAACAGATACCCCGGGAGGGAGTTACAGACTGGAATCTAATCGAGGGCTTCGGGGTGTGGTATGTACAGAATAACAGATACCCCGGGAGGGAGTTACAGACTGGAATCTAATCGAGGGCTTCGGGGTGTGGTATGTACAGAATAACAGATACCACGGGGAGGGAGTTACAGACTGCAATCTAATCGAGATGTTCGGGGTGGGGTTTATATACAGAATAACAGATACCCCGGGGAGGGAGTTACAGACTGGAATCTAATCGAGGGGTTCGGGGTGGTTTATATGCAGAATAACAGATACCCCGGGAGGGTGTTACAGACTGGAAGCTAATCGAGGGGTTTGGGGTGGTTTATATACAGAATAACAGAAACCCCGGGAGGGAGTTACAGACTCTAATCTAATCGAGGGGTTCGGGGTGGGGTTTACATACAGAAGAACAGATGCCCCGGGAGGGAGTTACAGACTGGAATCTAATCGAGGGGTTCAGGGTGGGGTTTATATACAGAATATCAGATACCCCGGGGAGGGAGTTACAGACTGGAATCTAATCGAGGGGTTCGGGGTGGGGTTTATATACAGAATAACAGATACCCCGGGAGGGAGTTACAGACTGGAATCTAATCGAGGGGTTCGGGGGGGTTTATATACAGAACAACAGATACCCCGGGAGAGAGTTACAGACTGGAATCTAATCGAGGGGTTCGGGGTGGGATTTATATACAGAATAACAGATACCCCGGGAGGGAGTTACAGACTGGAATCTAATCGAGGGGTTCGGGGTGGGGTTTATATACAGATTAACAGATACCCCGGGAGGGAGTTACAGACTGGAATCTAATCGAGGGGTTCGGGGGGTTTATATGCAGAATAACAGATACCCCGGGAGGGAGTTACAGACTGGAATCTAATCGAGGGGTTCAGGGTGGTTTTTGTACAGAATAACAGATACGCCGGGAGGGAGTTACAGACTGGAATCTAATCGAGGGGTTCAGGGTGGGTTTTATATGCAGAATAACAGATACCCCGGGAGGGAGTTACAGACTGGAATCTAATCGAGGGGTTCAGGGTGGTTTTTGTACAGAATAACTGATACGCCGGGAGGGAGTTACAGACTGGAACCTAATCGAGGTGTTCGGGGTGGTTTATATAAAGAATAACAGATACCCCGGGAGGGAGTTACAGACTGGAATCTAATCGAGAGGTTCGGGGTGCAGTGTATATACAGAATAACAGATACCCCGGGTGGGAGTTACAGACTGGAATCTAATCGAGGGGTTCAGGGTGGTTTATATACAGAATAATAGATACCCCGGGAGGGAGTTACAGACTGGAATCTAATCGAGGGGTTCGGGGTGTTTTATTTACAGAATAACAGATACCCGGGGAGGGAGTTACAGACTGGAATCTAATCGAGGGGTGTGGGGTGGGGTTTATATACAGAATAACAGATACCCCGGGTGGGAGTTACAGACTGGAATCTAATCGAGGGGTTCAGGGTGGTTTATATACAGAATAATAGATACCCCGGGAGGGAGTTACAGACTGGAATCTAATCGAGGGGTTCGGGGTGTTTTATTTACAGAATAACAGATACCCTGGGAGGGAGTTACAAACTGGAATCTAATCGAGGGTTTCGGGGTGGTTTATATACAGAATAACAGATACCCTGGGAGGGAGTTACAGACTGGAATCTAATCGAGGGGTTCGGGGTGGGGTTTATATACAGAATAACAGATACCCCGGGAGGGAGTTACAGACTGGAATCTAATCGAGGGGTTCGGGGTGGTTTATATACAGAATAACAGATACCCCAGGAGGGAGTTACAGACTGGAATCTAATCGAGGGGTGTTTGGGTTGGGGTTTATATACAGAATAATAGATACCTCGGGAGGGAGTTACAGACTGGAATCTAATCGAGGGGTTCGGGGTGGGGTTTATACAAAGAATAACAGATACCCCGGGAGGGAGTTACAGACTGGAATCGAATCGAGGGATTCGGGGTGGGGTTTATATGCAGAATAACAGATACCCCGGGAGGGAGTTACAGACTGGAATCTAATCGAGGGGTGTTTGGGGTGGGGTTTATATACAGAATAATAGATACCCCGGGAGCGAGTTACAGACTGGAATCTAATCGAGGGGTTCGGGGTGGGGTTTATATACAGAATAACAGATACCCCGGGAAGGAGTTACACAGTGGAATCTAATCGAGGGGTGTTTCGGGTGGGGTTTATATACAGAATAATAGATACCCCGGGAGGGAGTTACAGACTGGAATCTAATCGAGGGGTTCGGGGTTGGGTTTATATACAGAATAACAGATACCCCGGTAGGGAGTTACAAACTGAATCTAATCGAGGGGTTCGGGGTGGTTTATATACAGAATAACAGATACCCCGGGAGGGAGTTACAGACTGGAATCTAATCGAGGGGTTCAGGGTGGGGTTTATATACAGAATAACAGATACCCCGGGAGGGAGTTACAGACGGGAATCTAATCGAGGGGTTCGGGGTGGTTTATATACAGAATAACAGATACTCCGGGGAGGGAGTTACACACTGGAATCTAATCGAGGGGTTCGGTGTGGTTTCTATACAGAATAACAGATACCCCGGGAGGGAGTTACAGACTGGAATCTAATCGAGGGGTTCGGTGTGGTTTATATACAGAATAACAGATACCCCGGGAGGGAGTTACAGACTGGAATCTAATCGAGGGGTGTTTGGGGTGGGGTGTATATACAGAATAACAGATACCCCGGGAGTGAGTTACAGACTGGAATCTAATCGAGGGGTTCGGTGTGGTTTATATACAGAATAACAGATACCCCGGGAGGGAGTTACAGACTGGAATCTAATCGAGGGGTTCGGGGTGGGGTTTATACACAGAATAATAGATACCTCGGGAGGGAGTTACAGACTGGAATCTCATCGAGGGGTTCGGGGTGGTTTATATACAGAATAACAGATACCACGGGAGGGAGTTACAGACTGGAATCTAATCGAGGGGTTCGGGGTGGGGTTTATATACAGAACAATAGATACCTTGGGAGGGAGTTACAGACTGGAATCTCATCGAGGGGTTCGGGGTGGGGTTTATACACAGAATAACAGATAGCCCGGGAGGGAGTTACAGACTGGAATCTAATCGAGGGGTTCGGGGTGGGGTTTACATACAGAATAACAGATACCCGGGATGGAGTTACAGACTGGAATCTAATCGAGGGGTGTTTGGGGTGGTGTTTATATACAGAATAACAGATACCCTGGGAGGGTGTTACAGACTGGAATCTGATCGAGGGGTCGGGGTGGGGTTTATATACAGAATAACAGATACCCCGGGAGGGAGTTACAGACTGGAATCTAATCGAGGGGTTCGGGGTGGGGTTTATATACAGAATAACAGATACCCCTGGGGGGGAGTTACAGACTGGAATCTAATCGAGGGGTTCAGGGTGGGGTTTACATACAGAATAACAGATACCCCGGGGAGGGAGTTACAGACTGGAATCTAATCGAGGGGTTCGGTGTGGGGTTTATATACAGAATAACAGATACCCGGGAGGGAGTTACAGACTGGAATCTAATCGGGGGGTGTTTGGGGTGGGGTTTTTATACAGAATAACAGATACCCCGGGAGGGAGTTACAGACTGGAATCTAATCGAGGGGTTCAGGTTGGTTTATATACAGAATAACAGATACCCCGGTGAGGGAGTTACAGACTGGAATCTAATCGAGGGGTTCAGGTTGGTTTATATACAGAATAACAGATACCCCGGGGAGGGAGTTACAGACTGGAATCTAATCGAGGGGTTCAGGGTGGTTTATATATAGAATAACAGATACCCCGGGAGGGAGTTACACACTGGAATCTAATCGAGGGGTTCAGGTTGGTTTATATACAGAATAACAGATACCCCGGGGAGGGAGTTACAGACTGGAATCTAATCGAGGGGTTCGGGGTGGTTTATATAGAGAATAACAGATACCCCGGGAGGGAGATACAGACTGGAATCTAATCGAGGGGTTCGGGGTGGTTTATATACAGAATAACAGATACCCCGGGGAGGGAGTTACAGACTGGAATCTAATCGAGGGGTTCGGGGTGGGGTTTATATACAGACGAACAGATACCCCGGGAGGGAGTTACAGACTGGAATCTAATCGAGGGGTTCGGGGTGGGGTTTATATACAGAATAACACATACCCTGTGAGGGAGTTACAGACTGGAATCTAATCGAGGGGTTCGGGGTGGGGTTTATATACAGAATAATAGACTTCCTGGGAGGGAGTTACAGACTGGAATCTAATCGAGGGGTTCAGGGTGGTTTATATACAGAATAACAGATACCCCGGGAGGGAGTTACAGACTGGAATCTAATCGAGGGGTTCGGGGTGGTTTATATACAGAATAACAGATACTCCGGGGAGGGAGTTTCACACTGGAATCTAATCGAGGGGTTCGGTGTGGTTTCTATACAGAATAACAGATACCCCGGGAGGGAGTTACAGACTGGAATCTAATCGAGGGGTTCGGTGTGGTTTATATACAGAATAACAGATACCCCGGGAGGGAGTTACAGACTGGAATCTAATCGAGGGGTGTTTGGGGTGGGGTGTATATACAGAATAACAGATACCCCGGGAGTGAGTTACAGACTGGAATCTAATCGAGGGGTTCGGTGTGGTTTATATACAGAATAACAGATACCCCGGGAGGGAGTTACAGACTGGAATCTAATCGAGGGGTTCGGGGTGGGGTTTATACACAGAATAATAGATACCTCGGGAGGGAGTTACAGACTGGAATCTCATCGAGGGGTTCGGGGTGGTTTATATACAGAATAACAGATACCACGGGAGGGAGTTACAGACTGGAATCTAATCGAGGGGTTCGGGGTGGGGTTTATATACAGAACAATAGATACCTCGGGAGGGAGTTACAGACTGGAATCTCATCGAGGGGTTCGGGGTGGGGTTTATACACAGAATAACAGATAGCCCGGGAGGGAGTTACAGACTGGAATCTAATCGAGGGGTTCGGGGTGGTTTATATACAGAATAACAGATACCCGGGATGGAGTTACAGACTGGAATCTAATCGAGGGGTGTTTGGGGTGGTGTTTATATACAGAATAACAGATACCCTGGGAGGGTGTTACAGACTGGAATCTGATCGAGGGGTCGGGGTGGGGTTTATATACAGAATAACAGATACCCCGGGAGGGAGTTACAGACTGGAATCTAATCGAGGGGTTCGGGGTGGGGTTTATATACAGAATAACAGATACCCCTGGGGGGGAGTTACAGACTGGAATCTAATCGAGGGGTTCAGGGTGGGGTTTACATACAGAATAACAGATACCCCGGGGAGGGAGTTACAGACTGGAATCTAATCGAGGGGTTCGGTGTGGGGTTTATATACAGAATAACAGATACCCGGGAGGGAGTTACAGACTGGAATCTAATCGGGGGGTGTTTGGGGTGGGGTTTTTATACAGAATAACAGATACCCCGGGAGGGAGTTACAGACTGGAATCTAATCGAGGGGTTCAGGTTGGTTTATATACAGAATAACAGATACCCCGGTGAGGGAGTTACAGACTGGAATCTAATCGAGGGGTTCAGGTTGGTTTATATACAGAATAACAGATACCCCGGGGAGGGAGTTACAGACTGGAATCTAATCGAGGGGTTCAGGGTGGTTTATATATAGAATAACAGATACCCCGGGAGGGAGTTACACACTGGAATCTAATCGAGGGGTTCAGGTTGGTTTATATACAGAATAACAGATACCCCGGGGAGGGAGTTACAGACTGGAATCTAATTGAGGGGTTCGGGGTGGTTTATATATAGAATAACAGATACCCCGGGAGGGAGTTACACACTGGAATCTAATCGAGGGGTTCAGGTTGGTTTATATACAGAATAACAGATACCCCGGGGAGGGAGTTACAGACTGGAATCTAATCGAGGGGTTCGGGGTGGTTTATATAGAGAATAACAGATACCCCGGGAGGGAGATACAGACTGGAATCTAATCGAGGGGTTCGGGGTGGTTTATATACAGAATAACAGATACCCCGGGGAGGGAGTTACAGACTGGAATCTAATCGAGGGGTTCGGGGTGGGGTTTATATACAGACGAACAGATACCCCGGGAGGGAGTTACAGACTGGAATCTAATCGAGGGGTTCGGGGTGGGGTTTATATACAGAATAACACATACCCTGTGAGGGAGTTACAGACTGGAATCTAATCGAGGGGTTCGGGGTGGGGTTTATATACAGAATAATAGACTTCCTGGGAGGGAGTTACAGACTGGAATCTAATCGAGGGGTTCAGGGTGGTTTATATACAGAATAACAGATACCCCGGGAGGGAGTTACAGACTGGAATCTAATCGAGGGGTTCGGGGTGGTTTATTTACAGAACAACAGATACCCCGGGGAGGGAGTTACAGACTGGAATCTAATCGAGGGCCTCGGGGTGGTTTATATGCAGAATAACAGATACCGCAGGAGGGAGTTACAGACTGGAATCTAATCGAGGGGTTTCGGGTGTTAATGTACAGAATAACAGATACCCCGGGAGGGAGTTACAGACTGCAATCTAATCGAGGGGTTCGGGGTGGTTTATATACAGAATAACAGATACCCCGGGAGGGAGTTACAGACTGGAATCTAATCGAGGTGTTCGGGGTGGTTTATATACAGAATAACAGATACCCCGGGAGGGGAGTTACAGACTGGAATCTAATCGAGGGGTTCGGGTGGGTTTATATACAGAATAACAGATACCCGGGAGTGAGTTTCAGACTGGAATCTAATCGAGGTGTTCGGGGTGGTTTATATACAGAATAACAGATACCCCGGGAGGGAGTTACAGACTGGAATCTAATCGAGGGGTTCGGGGGGGTTGAAAAACAGAATAACAGATACCCTGGGAGGGAGTTACAGACTGGAATCTAATCGAGGGGTTCAGGGTGGTTTATATACAGAATAACAGATAACCCGGGGAGGGAGTTACAGACTGGAATCTAATCGAGGGTTTAGGGGTGGTTTATATACAGAATAACAGATACCCGGGAGGGAGTGACATACTGGAATCTAATCGAGGGGTTCGGGGTGGTTTATGTACAGAATAACAGATACCCCGGGATGGAGTTACAGACTGGAATCTAATCGAGGGGTTCGGGGTGGTTTATATACAGAATAACAGATACCCCGGGAGGGAGTTACAGACTGGAATCTAATCGAGGGGTTCCGGGTGGGGTTTATATACAGAAGAACAGATGCCCCGGGAGGGAGTTACAGACTGGAATCGAATCGAGGGGTTCGGGGTCGGGTTTATATACAGAATAACAGATACCCCGGGAGGGAGTTACAGACTGGAATCTAATCGAGGGGTTCGGGGTGGGGTTTATATACAGAATAACAGACACCCCGGGAGGGAGTTACAGACTGGAATCTAATCGAGGGTTTTGGGGTGTTTTATATACAGAATAACAGATACCGCGGGGATGGAGTTACAGACTGGAATCTAATCGAGGGGTTCAGGGTGGGGTTTATATACAGAATATCAGATACCCCGGGGAGGGAGTTACAGACTGGAATCTAATCGAGGGGTTCGGGGTGGGGTTTATATACAGAATAACAGATACCCCGGGGAGGGAGTTACAGACTGGAATCTAATCGAGGGGTTCGGGGTGGGATTTATATACAGAATAACAGATACCCCGGGAGGGAGTTACAGACTGGAATCTAATCGAGGGGTTCGGGGTGGGGTTTATATACAGAATAACAGATACCCCTGGGGGGGAGTTACAGACTGGAATCTAATCGAGGGGTTCAGGGTGGGGTTTACATACAGAATAACAGATACCCCGGGGAGGGAGTTACAGACTGGAATCTAATCGAGGGGTTCGGTGTGGGGTTTATATACAGAATAACAGATACCCGGGAGGGAGTTACAGACTGGAATCTAATCGGGGGGTGTTTGGGGTGGGGTTTTTATACAGAATAACAGATACCCTGGGAGGGAGTTACAGACTGGAATCTAATCGAGGGGTTCAGGTTGGTTTATATACAGAATAACAGATACCCCGGTGAGGGAGTTACAGACTGGAATCTAATCGAGGGGTTCAGGTTGGTTTATATACAGAATAACAGATACCCCGGGGAGGGAGTTACAGACTGGAATCTAATCGAGGGGTTCAGGGTGGTTTATATATAGAATAACAGATACCCCGGGAGGGAGTTACACACTGGAATCTAATCGAGGGGTTCAGGTTGGTTTATATACAGAATAACAGATACCCCGGGGAGGGAGTTACAGACTGGAATCTAATCGAGGGGTTCGGGGTGGTTTATATAGAGAATAACAGATACCCCGGGAGGGAGATACAGACTGGAATCTAATCGAGGGGTTCGGGGTGGTTTATATACAGAATAACAGATACCCCGGGGAGGGAGTTACAGACTGGAATCTAATCGAGGGGTTCGGGGTGGGGTTTATATACAGACGAACAGATACCCCGGGAGGGAGTTACAGACTGGAATCTAATCGAGGGGTTCGGGGTGGGGTTTATATACAGAATAACACATACCCTGTGAGGGAGTTACAGACTGGAATCTAATCGAGGGGTTCGGGGTGGGGTTTATATACAGAATAATAGACTTCCTGGGAGGGAGTTACAGACTGGAATCTAATCGAGGGGTTCAGGGTGGTTTATATACAGAATAACAGATACCCCGGGAGGGAGTTACAGACTGGAATCTAATCGAGGGGTTCGGGGTGGTTTATATACAGAATAACAGATACTCCGGGGAGGGAGTTTCACACTGGAATCTAATCGAGGGGTTCGGTGTGGTTTCTATACAGAATAACAGATACCCCGGGAGGGAGTTACAGACTGGAATCTAATCGAGGGGTTCGGTGTGGTTTATATACAGAATAACAGATACCCCGGGAGGGAGTTACAGACTGGAATCTAATCGAGGGGTGTTTGGGGTGGGGTGTATATACAGAATAACAGATACCCCGGGAGTGAGTTACAGACTGGAATCTAATCGAGGGGTTCGGTGTGGTTTATATACAGAATAACAGATACCCCGGGAGGGAGTTACAGACTGGAATCTAATCGAGGGGTTCGGGGTGGGGTTTATACACAGAATAATAGATACCTCGGGAGGGAGTTACAGACTGGAATCTCATCGAGGGGTTCGGGGTGGTTTATATACAGAATAACAGATACCACGGGAGGGAGTTACAGACTGGAATCTAATCGAGGGGTTCGGGGTGGGGTTTATATACAGAACAATAGATACCTCGGGAGGGAGTTACAGACTGGAATCTCATCGAGGGGTTCGGGGTGGGGTTTATACACAGAATAACAGATAGCCCGGGAGGGAGTTACAGACTGGAATCTAATCGAGGGGTTCGGGGTGGTTTATATACAGAATAACAGATACCCGGGATGGAGTTACAGACTGGAATCTAATCGAGGGGTGTTTGGGGTGGTGTTTATATACAGAATAACAGATACCCTGGGAGGGTGTTACAGACTGGAATCTGATCGAGGGGTCGGGGTGGGGTTTATATACAGAATAACAGATACCCCGGGAGGGAGTTACAGACTGGAATCTAATCGAGGGGTTCGGGGTGGGGTTTATATACAGAATAACAGATACCCCTGGGGGGGAGTTACAGACTGGAATCTAATCGAGGGGTTCAGGGTGGGGTTTACATACAGAATAACAGATACCCCGGGGAGGGAGTTACAGACTGGAATCTAATCGAGGGGTTCGGTGTGGGGTTTATATACAGAATAACAGATACCCGGGAGGGAGTTACAGACTGGAATCTAATCGGGGGGTGTTTGGGGTGGGGTTTTTATACAGAATAACAGATACCCCGGGAGGGAGTTACAGACTGGAATCTAATCGAGGGGTTCAGGTTGGTTTATATACAGAATAACAGATACCCCGGTGAGGGAGTTACAGACTGGAATCTAATCGAGGGGTTCAGGTTGGTTTATATACAGAATAACAGATACCCCGGGGAGGGAGTTACAGACTGGAATCTAATCGAGGGGTTCAGGGTGGTTTATATATAGAATAACAGATACCCCGGGAGGGAGTTACACACTGGAATCTAATCGAGGGGTTCAGGTTGGTTTATATACAGAATAACAGATACCCCGGGGAGGGAGTTACAGACTGGAATCTAATTGAGGGGTTCGGGGTGGTTTATATATAGAATAACAGATACCCCGGGAGGGAGTTACACACTGGAATCTAATCGAGGGGTTCAGGTTGGTTTATATACAGAATAACAGATACCCCGGGGAGGGAGTTACAGACTGGAATCTAATCGAGGGGTTCGGGGTGGTTTATATAGAGAATAACAGATACCCCGGGAGGGAGATACAGACTGGAATCTAATCGAGGGGTTCGGGGTGGTTTATATACAGAATAACAGATACCCCGGGGAGGGAGTTACAGACTGGAATCTAATCGAGGGGTTCGGGGTGGGGTTTATATACAGACGAACAGATACCCCGGGAGGGAGTTACAGACTGGAATCTAATCGAGGGGTTCGGGGTGGGGTTTATATACAGAATAACACATACCCTGTGAGGGAGTTACAGACTGGAATCTAATCGAGGGGTTCGGGGTGGGGTTTATATACAGAATAATAGACTTCCTGGGAGGGAGTTACAGACTGGAATCTAATCGAGGGGTTCAGGGTGGTTTATATACAGAATAACAGATACCCCGGGAGGGAGTTACAGACTGGAATCTAATCGAGGGGTTCGGGGTGGTTTATTTACAGAACAACAGATACCCCGGGGAGGGAGTTACAGACTGGAATCTAATCGAGGGCCTCGGGGTGGTTTATATGCAGAATAACAGATACCCCAGGAGGGAGTTACAGACTGGAATCTAATCGAGGGGTTTCGGGTGTTAATGTACAGAATAACAGATACCCCGGGAGGGAGTTACAGACTGCAATCTAATCGAGGGGTTCGGGGTGGTTTATATACAGAATAACAGATACCCCGGGAGGGAGTTACAGACTGGAATCTAATCGAGGTGTTCGGGGTGGTTTATATACAGAATAACAGATACCCCGGGAGGGGAGTTACAGACTGGAATCTAATCGAGGGGTTCGGGTGGGTTTATATACAGAATAACAGATACCCGGGAGTGAGTTTCAGACTGGAATCTAATCGAGGTGTTCGGGGTGGTTTATATACAGAATAACAGATACCCCGGGAGGGAGTTACAGACTGGAATCTAATCGAGGGGTTCGGGGGGGTTGAAAAACAGAATAACAGATACCCTGGGAGGGAGTTACAGACTGGAATCTAATCGAGGGGTTCAGGGTGGTTTATATACAGAATAACAGATAACCCGGGGAGGGAGTTACAGACTGGAATCTAATCGAGGGTTTAGGGGTGGTTTATATACAGAATAACAGATACCCGGGAGGGAGTGACATACTGGAATCTAATCGAGGGGTTCGGGGTGGTTTATGTACAGAATAACAGATACCCCGGGATGGAGTTACAGACTGGAATCTAATCGAGGGGTTCGGGGTGGTTTATATACAGAATAACAGATACCCCGGGAGGGAGTTACAGACTGGAATCTAATCGAGGGGTTCCGGGTGGGGTTTATATACAGAAGAACAGATGCCCCGGGAGGGAGTTACAGACTGGAATCGAATCGAGGGGTTCGGGGTCGGGTTTATATACAGAATAACAGATACCCCGGGAGGGAGTTACAGACTGGAATCTAATCGAGGGGTTCGGGGTGGGGTTTATATACAGAATAACAGACACCCCGGGAGGGAGTTACAGACTGGAATCTAATCGAGGGTTTTGGGGTGTTTTATATACAGAATAACAGATACCGCGGGGATGGAGTTACAGACTGGAATCTAATCGAGGGGTTCAGGGTGGGGTTTATATACAGAATATCAGATACCCCGGGGAGGGAGTTACAGACTGGAATCTAATCGAGGGGTTCGGGGTGGGGTTTATATACAGAATAACAGATACCCCGGGGAGGGAGTTACAGACTGGAATCTAATCGAGGGGTTCGGGGTGGGATTTATATACAGAATAACAGATACCCCGGGAGGGAGTTACAGACTGGAATCTAATCGAGGGGTTCGGGGGGGTTTATATGCAGAACAACAGATACCCTGGGAGAGAGTTACAGACTGGAATCTAATCGAGGGGTTCGGGGTGGGATTTATATACAGAATAACAGATACCCCGGGAGGGAGTTACAGACTGGAATCTAATCGAGGGGTTCGGGGTGGGGTTTATATACAGATTAACAGATACCCCGGGAGGGAGTTACAGACTGGAATCTAATCGAGGGGTTCGGGGGGTTTATATGCAGAATAACAGATACCCCGGGAGGGAGTTACAGACTGGAATCTAATCGAGGGGTTCAGGGTGGTTTTTGTACAGAATAACAGATACGCCGGGAGGGAGTTACAGACTGGAATCTAATCGAGGGGTTCAGGGTGGGGTTTATATGCAGAATAACAGATACCCCGGGAGGGAGTTACAGACTGGAATCTAATCGAGGGGTTCAGGGTGGTTTTTGTACAGAATAACTGATACGCCGGGAGGGAGTTACAGACTGGAACCTAATCGAGGTGTTCGGGGTGGTTTATATAAAGAATAACAGATACCCCGGGAGGGAGTTACAGACTGGAATCTAAGCGAGAGGTTCGGGGTGCAGTGTATATACAGAATAACAGATACCCCGGGTGGGAGTTACAGACTGGAATCTAATCAAGGGGTTCAGGGTGGGGTTTATATACAGAATAATAGATACCCCGGGAGGGAGTTACAGACTGGAATCTAATCGAGGGGTTCGGGGTGTTTTATTTACAGAATAACAGATACCCGGGGAGGGAGTTACAGACTGGAATCTAATCGAGGTGTGTGGGGTGGGGTTTATATACAGAATAACAGATACCCCGGGAGGGAGTTACAGACTGGAATCTAATCGAGGGGTTCGGGGTGGGGTTTATATACAGAATAACAGATACCCCGGGAGGGAGTTACAGACTGGAATCTAATCGAGGGGTTCGGGGTGGGGTTTATATACAGAATAACAGATACCCCAGGAGGGAGTTTCAGACTGGAATCTAATCGAGGGGTTCGGGGTGGGGTTTATATACAGAATAACAGATACCCCGGGAGGGAGTTACAGACTGGAATCTAATCGAGGGGTTCGGGGTGGGGTTTATATACAGAATAACAGATACCCCGGGAGGGAGTTACAGACTGGAATCTAATCGAGGGGTTCGGGGTGGGGTTTATATACAGAATAACAGATACCCCGGGGAGGGAGTTACAGACTGGAATCTAATCGAGGGGTTCCGGGGGGGTTTATTTACAGAATAATAGATACCCCGGGAGGGAGTTACAGTCTGGAATCTAATCGAGGGGTTTGGGGTGGTTTATATACAGAATAACAGATACCCCGGGAGGGAGTTACAGTCTGGAATCTAATCGAGGGGTTCGGGGTGTTTATTTACAGAATAACAGATAACCCGGGGAGGGAGTTACAGACTGGAATCTAATCGAGGGGTTTGGGGTGGTTTATATACAGAATAACAGATACCCCTGGAGGGAGTTACAAACTGGAATCTAATCGAGGGGTTTGGGGTGGTTTATATACAGAATAACAGATACCCCGGGAGGGGTTTACAGACTGGAATCTAATCGAGCGGTTCGGGGTGGTTTATATACAGAATAACAGATACCCTGGGAGGGAGTTACAGACGGGAATCTAATCGAGGGGTTCGGGGTGGTTTATATACAGAATAACAGATACCCCGGGGAGGGAGTTACAGACTGGAATCTAATCGAGGGTTTCGGGGTGGGGTTTATATACAGAATAACAGATACCCCGTGAGGGAGTTACAGACTGGAATCTAATCGAGGGGTTCAGGGTGGTTTATATACAGAATAACAGACATCCCGGGAGGGAGTTACAGACTGGAATCTAATCGAGGGGTTCAGGGTGGTTTATACACAGAATAACAGATACCCCGGTGAGGGAGTTACAGACTGGAATCTAATCGAGGGGTTCAGGTTGGTTTATATACAGAATAACAGATACCCCGGGGAGGGAGTTACAGACTGGAATCTAATCGAGGGGTTCAGGGTGGTTTATATATAGAATAACAGATACCCCGGGAGGGAGTTACACACTGGAATCTAATCGAGGGGTTCAGGTTGGTTTATATACAGAATAACAGATACCCCGGGGAGGGAGTTACAGACTGGAATCTAATCGAGGGGTTCGGGGTGGTTTATATAGAGAATAACAGATACCCCGGGAGGGAGATACAGACTGGAATCTAATCGAGGGGTTCGGGGTGGTTTATATACAGAATAACAGATACCCCGGGGAGGGAGTTACAGACTGGAATCTAATCGAGGGGTTCGGGGTGGGGTTTATATACAGACGAACAGATACCCCGGGAGGGAGTTACAGACTGGAATCTAATCGAGGGGTTCGGGGTGGGGTTTATATACAGAATAACACATACCCTGTGAGGGAGTTACAGACTGGAATCTAATCGAGGGGTTCGGGGTGGGGTTTATATACAGAATAATAGACTTCCTGGGAGGGAGTTACAGACTGGAATCTAATCGAGGGGTTCAGGGTGGTTTATATACAGAATAACAGATACCCCGGGAGGGAGTTACAGACTGGAATCTAATCGAGGGGTTCGGGGTGGTTTATATACAGAATAACAGATACTCCGGGGAGGGAGTTACACACTGGAATCTAATCGAGGGGTTCGGTGTGGTTTCTATACAGAATAACAGATACCCCGGGAGGGAGTTACAGACTGGAATCTAATCGAGGGGTTCGGTGTGGTTTATATACAGAATAACAGATACCCCGGGAGGGAGTTACAGACTGGAATCTAATCGAGGGGTGTTTGGGGTGGGGTGTATATACAGAATAACAGATACCCCGGGAGTGAGTTACAGACTGGAATCTAATCGAGGGGTTCGGTGTGGTTTATATACAGAATAACAGATACCCCGGGAGGGAGTTACAGACTGGAATCTAATCGAGGGGTTCGGGGTGGGGTTTATACACAGAATAATAGATACCTCGGGAGGGAGTTACAGACTGGAATCTCATCGAGGGGTTCGGGGTGGTTTATATACAGAATAACAGATACCACGGGAGGGAGTTACAGACTGGAATCTAATCGAGGGGTTCGGGGTGGGGTTTATATACAGAACAATAGATACCTCGGGAGGGAGTTACAGACTGGAATCTCATCGAGGGGTTCGGGGTGGGGTTTATACACAGAATAACAGATAGCCCGGGAGGGAGTTACAGACTGGAATCTAATCGAGGGGTTCGGGGTGGTTTATATACAGAATAACAGATACCCGGGATGGAGTTACAGACTGGAATCTAATCGAGGGGTGTTTGGGGTGGTGTTTATATACAGAATAACAGATACCCTGGGAGGGTGTTACAGACTGGAATCTGATCGAGGGGTCGGGGTGGGGTTTATATACAGAATAACAGATACCCCGGGAGGGAGTTACAGACTGGAATCTAATCGAGGGGTTCGGGGTGGGGTTTATATACAGAATAACAGATACCCCTGGGGGGGAGTTACAGACTGGAATCTAATCGAGGGGTTCAGGGTGGGGTTTACATACAGAATAACAGATACCCCGGGGAGGGAGTTACAGACTGGAATCTAATCGAGGGGTTCGGTGTGGGGTTTATATACAGAATAACAGATACCCGGGAGGGAGTTACAGACTGGAATCTAATCGGGGGGTGTTTGGGGTGGGGTTTTTATACAGAATAACAGATACCCCGGGAGGGAGTTACAGACTGGAATCTAATCGAGGGGTTCAGGTTGGTTTATATACAGAATAACAGATACCCCGGTGAGGGAGTTACAGACTGGAATCTAATCGAGGGGTTCAGGTTGGTTTATATACAGAATAACAGATACCCCGGGGAGGGAGTTACAGACTGGAATCTAATCGAGGGGTTCAGGGTGGTTTATATATAGAATAACAGATACCCCGGGAGGGAGTTACACACTGGAATCTAATCGAGGGGTTCAGGTTGGTTTATATACAGAATAACAGATACCCCGGGGAGGGAGTTACAGACTGGAATCTAATCGAGGGGTTCGGGGTGGTTTATATATAGAATAACAGATACCCCGGGAGGGAGTTACACACTGGAATCTAATCGAGGGGTTCAGGTTGGTTTATATACAGAATAACAGATACCCCGGGGAGGGAGTTACAGACTGGAATCTAATCGAGGGGTTCGGGGTGGTTTATATAGAGAATAACAGATACCCCGGGAGGGAGATACAGACTGGAATCTAATCGAGGGGTTCGGGGTGGTTTATATACAGAATAACAGATACCCCGGGGAGGGAGTTACAGACTGGAATCTAATCGAGGGGTTCGGGGTGGGGTTTATATACAGACGAACAGATACCCCGGGAGGGAGTTACAGACTGGAATCTAATCGAGGGGTTCGGGGTGGGGTTTATATACAGAATAACACATACCCTGTGAGGGAGTTACAGACTGGAATCTAATCGAGGGGTTCGGGGTGGGGTTTATATACAGAATAATAGACTTCCTGGGAGGGAGTTACAGACTGGAATCTAATCGAGGGGTTCAGGGTGGTTTATATACAGAATAACAGATACCCCGGGAGGGAGTTACAGACTGGAATCTAATCGAGGGGTTCGGGGTGGTTTATTTACAGAACAACAGATACCCCGGGGAGGGAGTTACAGACTGGAATCTAATCGAGGGCCTCGGGGTGGTTTATATGCAGAATAACAGATACCCCAGGAGGGAGTTACAGACTGGAATCTAATCGAGGGGTTTCGGGTGTTAATGTACAGAATAACAGATACCCCGGGAGGGAGTTACAGACTGCAATCTAATCGAGGGGTTCGGGGTGGTTTATATACAGAATAACAGATACCCCGGGAGGGAGTTACAGACTGGAATCTAATCGAGGTGTTCGGGGTGGTTTATATACAGAATAACAGATACCCCGGGAGGGGAGTTACAGACTGGAATCTAATCGAGGGGTTCGGGTGGGTTTATATACAGAATAACAGATACCCGGGAGTGAGTTTCAGACTGGAATCTAATCGAGGTGTTCGGGGTGGTTTATATACAGAATAACAGATACCCCGGGAGGGAGTTACAGACTGGAATCTAATCGAGGGGTTCGGGGGGGTTGAAAAACAGAATAACAGATACCCTGGGAGGGAGTTACAGACTGGAATCTAATCGAGGGGTTCAGGGTGGTTTATATACAGAATAACAGATAACCCGGGGAGGGAGTTACAGACTGGAATCTAATCGAGGGTTTAGGGGTGGTTTATATACAGAATAACAGATACCCGGGAGGGAGTGACATACTGGAATCTAATCGAGGGGTTCGGGGTGGTTTATGTACAGAATAACAGATACCCCGGGATGGAGTTACAGACTGGAATCTAATCGAGGGGTTCGGGGTGGTTTATATACAGAATAACAGATACCCGGGAGGGAGTTACAAACTGGAATCTAATCGAGGGGTTCGGGGTGGTTTATATACAGAATAACAGATACCCCGGGAGGGTGTTATAGACTGGAATCTAATCGAGGGGTTCGGGGTGGTTTATATACAGAATAACAGATACCCCGGGAGGGAGTTACAGACTGGAATCTAATCGAGGGGTTCCGGGTGGGGTTTATATACAGAAGAACAGATGCCCCGGGAGGGAGTTACAGACTGGAATCGAATCGAGGGGTTCGGGGTCGGGTTTATATACAGAATAACAGATACCCCGGGAGGGAGTTACAGACTGGAATCTAATCGAGGGGTTCGGGGTGGGGTTTATATACAGAATAACAGACACCCCGGGAGGGAGTTACAGACTGGAATCTAATCGAGGGTTTTGGGGTGTTTTATATACAGAATAACAGATACCGCGGGGATGGAGTTACAGACTGGAATCTAATCGAGGGGTTCAGGGTGGGGTTTATATACAGAATATCAGATACCCCGGGGAGGGAGTTACAGACTGGAATCTAATCGAGGGGTTCGGGGTGGGGTTTATATACAGAATAACAGATACCCCGGGGAGGGAGTTACAGACTGGAATCTAATCGAGGGGTTCGGGGTGGGATTTATATACAGAATAACAGATACCCCGGGCGGGAGTTACAGACTGGAATCTAATCGAGGGGTTCGGGGGGGTTTATATGCAGAACAACAGATACCCTGGGAGAGAGTTACAGACTGGAATCTAATCGAGGGGTTCGGGGTGGGATTTATATACAGAATAACAGATACCCCGGGAGGGAGTTACAGACTGGAATCTAATCGAGGGGTTCGGGGTGGGATTTATATACAGATTAACAGATACCCCGGGAGGGAGTTACAGACTGGAATCTAATCGAGGGGTTCGGGGGGTTTATATGCAGAATAACAGATACCCCGGGAGGGAGTTACAGACTGGAATCTAATCGAGGGGTTCAGGGTGGTTTTTGTACAGAATAACAGATACGCCGGGAGGGAGTTACAGACTGGAATCTAATCGAGGGGTTCAGGGTGGGGTTTATATGCAGAATAACAGATACCCCGGGAGGGAGTTACAGACTGGAATCTAATCGAGGGGTTCAGGGTGGTTTTTGTACAGAATAACTGATACGCCGGGAGGGAGTTACAGACTGGAACCTAATCGAGGTGTTCGGGGTGGTTTATATAAAGAATAACAGATACCCCGGGAGGGAGTTACAGACTGGAATCTAAGCGAGAGGTTCGGGGTGCAGTGTATATACAGAATAACAGATACCCCGGGTGGGAGTTACAGACTGGAATCTAATCAAGGGGTTCAGGGTGGGGTTTATATACAGAATAATAGATACCCCGGGAGGGAGTTACAGACTGGAATCTAATCGAGGGGTTCGGGGTGTTTTATTTACAGAATAACAGATACCCGGGGAGGGAGTTACAGACTGGAATCTAATCGAGGTGTGTGGGGTGGGGTTTATATACAGAATAACAGATACCCCGGGAGGGAGTTACAGACTGGAATCTAATCGAGGGGTTCGGGGTGGGGTTTATATACAGAATAACAGATACCCCGGGAGGGAGTTACAGACTGGAATCTAATCGAGGGGTTCGGGGTGGGGTTTATATACAGAATAACAGATACCCCAGGAGGGAGTTTCAGACTGGAATCTAATCGAGGGGTTCGGGGTGGGGTTTATATACAGAATAACAGATACCCCGGGAGGGAGTTACAGACTGGAATCTAATCGAGGGGTTCGGGGTGGGGTTTATATACAGAATAACAGATACCCCGGGAGGGAGTTACAGACTGGAATCTAATCGAGGGGTTCGGGGTGGGGTTTATATACAGAATAACAGATACCCCGGGGAGGGAGTTACAGACTGGAATCTAATCGAGGGGTTCCGGGGGGGTTTATTTACAGAATAATAGATACCCCGGGAGGGAGTTACAGTCTGGAATCTAATCGAGGGGTTTGGGGTGGTTTATATACAGAATAACAGATACCCCGGGAGGGAGTTACAGTCTGGAATCTAATCGAGGGGTTCGGGGTGTTTATTTACAGAATAACAGATAACCCGGGGAGGGAGTTACAGACTGGAATCTAATCGAGGGGTTTGGGGTGGTTTATATACAGAATAACAGATACCCCTGGAGGGAGTTACAAACTGGAATCTAATCGAGGGGTTTGGGGTGGTTTATATACAGAATAACAGATACCCCGGGAGGGGTTTACAGACTGGAATCTAATCGAGCGGTTCGGGGTGGTTTATATACAGAATAACAGATACCCTGGGAGGGAGTTACAGACGGGAATCTAATCGAGGGGTTCGGGGTGGTTTATATACAGAATAACAGATACCCCGGGGAGGGAGTTACAGACTGGAATCTAATCGAGGGTTTCGGGGTGGGGTTTATATGCAGAATAACAGATACCCCGTGAGGGAGTTACAGACTGGAATCTAATCGAGGGGTTCAGGGTGGTTTATATACAGAATAACAGACATCCCGGGAGGGAGTTACAGACTGGAATCTAATCGAGGGGTTCAGGGTGGTTTATACACAGAATAACAGATACCCCAGGCGGGAGTTACAAACTGGAATCTAATCGAGGGGTTCGGGGTGGGGTTTATATACAGAATAACACATACCCCGGGAGGGAGTTACAGACTGGAATCTAATCGAGGGGTTCGGGGTGGGGTTTATATACAGAATAACAGATACCCCGGGAGGGAGTTACAGACTGGAATCTAATCGAGGGGTTCAGGGTGGGGTTTATATACAGAATAACAGATACCCCGGGAGGGAGTTACAGACTGGAATCTAATCGAGGGGTTCGGGGTGGGGTTTATATACAGAATAACAGATACCCCGGGAGGGAGTAACAGACTGGAATCTAATCGAGGGGTTCGGGGTGGGGTTTATATACAGAATAACAGATACCCCGGGAGGGAGTTTCAGACTGGAATCTAATCGAGGGGTTCGGGGTGGTTTATATACAGAATAACAGATACCCCGGGAGGGAGTTACAGACTGGAATCTAATCGAGCGGTTCAGGGTGGGGTTTATACAGAGAATAACAGATACCCCGGCAGAGAGTTACAGACTGGAATCTAATCGAGGGTTTCGGGGTGGGGTTTATATACAGAATAACAGATACCCGGGAGGGAGTTACAAACTGGAATCTAATTGAGGGGTTCGGGTGGTTTATATGCAGAATAACAGATACCCCGGGGAGGGAGTTACTGACTGGAATCTAATCGAGGGTTTCGGGGTGGTTTATATGCAGAATAACAGATACCCTGGGGAGGGAGTTACTGACTGGAATCTAATCGAGGGTTTCGGGCTGGTTTATATGCAGAATAACAGATACCCCGGGGAGGGAGTTACTGACTGGAATCTAATCGAGGGGTTCAGGGTGGTTTATATACAGAACAACCGATACCCCGGGAGAGAGTTACAGACTGGAATCTAATCGAGGGGTTCAGGGTGGTTTATATACAGAATAACAGATACCCCGGGAGGGAGTTACAGACTGGAATCTAATCGAGGGGTTCGGGGTGGGGTTTATATACAGAATAACAGATACCCCGGGGAGGGAGTTACAGACGGGAATCTAATCGAGGGGTTCAGGGTGGGGTTTATATACAGAATAACAGATACCCGGGAGGGAGTTACAGACTGGAATCTAATCGAGGGGTTAGGTGTGGTTTATATACAGAATAACTTATACCCCGGGGTGGGAGTTGCAGACTGGAATCTAATCGAGGGTTTCGGTGCGGTGTATATACAGAATAACAGATACCCCGGGGAGGGAGTTACAGACTGGAATCTAATCGAGGGGTTCGGGGTGGTTTATATACAGAATAACAGGTACCCGGGAGGGAGTTACAGACTGGAATCTAATCGAGGGGTGTTTGGGTTGGGGTTTATATACAGAATAATAGATACCTCGGGAGGGAGTTACAGACTGGAATCTAATCGAGGGGTTCGGGGTGGGGTTTATACAAAGAATAACAGATACCCCGGGAGGGAGTTACAGACTGGAATCGAATCGAGGGGTTCGGGGTGGGGTTTATATGCAGAATAACAGATACCCCGGGAGGGAGTTACAGACTGGAATCTAATCGAGGGGTGTTTGGGGTGGGGTTTATGTACAGAATAATAGATACCCCGGGAGCGAGTTACAGACTGGAATCTAATCGAGGGGTTCGGGGTGGGGTTTATATACAGAATAACAGATACCCCGGGAAGGAGTTACACAGTGGAATCTAATCGAGGGGTGTTTCGGGTGGGGTTTATATACAGAATAATAGATACCCCGGGAGGGAGTTACAGACTGGAATCTAATCGAGGGGTTCGGGGTGGGGTTTATATACAGAATAACAGATACCCCGGTAGGGAGTTACAAACTGAATCTAATCGAGGGGTTCGGGGTGGTTTATATACAGAATAACAGATACCCCGGGAGGGAGTTACAGACTGGAATCTAATCGAGGGGTTAAGGTTGGGTTTATATACAGAATAACAGATACCCCGGGAGGGAGTTACAGACTGGAATCTAATCGAGGGCTTCGGGGTGTGGTATGTACAGAATAACAGATACCCCAGGAGGGAGTTACAGACTGGAATCTAATTGAGGGGTTCAGGGTGGTTTATGTACAGAATAACAGATACCACGGGGAGGGAGTTACAGACTGCAATCTAATCGAGATGTTCGGGGTGGGGTTTATATACAGAATAACAGATACCCCGGGGAGGGAGTTACAGACTGGAATCTAATCGAGGGGTTCGGGGTGGTTTATATACAGAATAACAGATACCCCGGGAGGGTGTTACAGACTGGAATCTAATCGAGGGGTTCGGGGTGGTTTATATACAGAATAACAGATACCCCGGGAGGGAGTTACAGACTGGAATCTAATCGAGGGGTTCGGGGTGGGGTTTATATACAGAAGAACAGATGCCCCGGGAGGGAGTTACAGACTGGAATCTAATCGAGGGGTTCGGGGTCGGGTTTATATACAGAATAACAGATACCCCGGGAGGGAGTTACAGACTGGAATCTAATCGAGGGGTTCGGGGTGGGGTTTATATACAGAATAACAGACACCCCGGGAGGGAGTTACAGACTGGAATCTAATCGAGGGTTTTGGGGTGTTTTATATACAGAATAACAGATACCGCGGGGATGGAGTTACAGACTGGAATCTAATCGAGGGGTTCAGGGTGGGGTTTATATACAGAATATCAGATACCCCGGGGAGGGAGTTACAGACTGGAATCTAATCGAGGGGTTCGGGGTGGGGTTTATATACAGAATAACAGATACCCCGGGAGGGAGTTACAGACTGGAATCTAATCGAGGGGTTCGGGGGGGTTTATATACAGAACAACAGATACCCCAGGAGAGAGTTACAGACTGGAATCTAATCGAGGGGTTCGGGGTGGGATTTATATACAGAATAACAGATACCCCGGGAGGGAGTTACAGACTGGAATCTAATCGAGGGGTTCGGGGTGGGGTTTATATACAGATTAACAGATACCCCGGGAGGGAGTTACAGACTGGAATCTAATCGAGGGGTTCGGGGGGTTTATATGCAGAATAACAGATACCCCGGGAGGGAGTTACAGACTGGAATCTAATCGAGGGGTTCGGGGTGGTTTATATACAGAATAACAGATACCCCGGGAGGTAGTTACAGACTGGAATCTAATCGAGGGGTTCGGGGTGGGGTTTATATACAGAATAACAGATACCCCGGGAGGGAGTTACAGACTGGAATCTAATCGAGGGGTTCAGGGTGGGTTTTATATGCAGAATAACAGATACCCCGGGAGGGAGTTACAGACTGGAATCTAATCGAGGGGTTCAGGGTGGTTTTTGTACAGAATAACTGATACGCCGGGAGGGAGTTACAGACTGGAACCTAATCGAGGTGTTCGGGGTGGTTTATATAAAGAATAACAGATACCCCGGGAGGGAGTTACAGACTGGAATCTAATCGAGAGGTTCGGGGTGCAGTGTATATACAGAATAACAGATACCCCGGGTGGGAGTTACAGACTGGAATCTAATCGAGGGGTTCAGGGTGGTTTATATACAGAATAATAGATACCCCGGGAGGGAGTTACAGACTGGAATCTAATCGAGGGGTTCGGGGTGTTTTATTTACAGAATAACAGATACCCGGGGAGGGAGTTACAGACTGGAATCTAATCGAGGGGTGTGGGGTGGGGTTTATATACAGAATAACAGATACCCCGGGTGGGAGTTACAGACTGGAATCTAATCGAGGGGTTCAGGGTGGTTTATATACAGAATAATAGATACCCCGGGAGGGAGTTACAGACTGGAATCTAATCGAGGGGTTCGGGGTGTTTTATTTACAGAATAACAGATTCCCCGGGAGGGAGTTACAGACTGGAATCTAATCGAGGGTTTCGGGGTGGTTTATATACAGAATAACAGATACCCTGGGAGGGAGTTACAGACTGGAATCTAATCGAGGGGTTCGGGGTGGGGTTTATATACAGAATAACAGATACCCCGGGAGGGAGTTACAGACTGGAATCTAATCGAGGGGTTCGGGGTGGTTTATATACAGAATAACAGATACCCCAGGAGGGAGTTACAGACTGGAATCTAATCGAGGGGTTCGGGGTGGGGTTTATATACAGAATAACAGATACCCCGGGAGGGAGTTACAGACTGGAATCTAATCGAGGGGTTCGGGGTGGGGTTTATTTACAGAATAATAGATACCCCGGGAGGGAGTTACAGTCTGGAATCTAATCGAGGGGTTTGGGGTGGTTTATATACAGAATAACAGATACCCCGGGGAGGGAGTTACAGACTGGAATCTAATCGAGGGGTTCCGGGGGGGTTTATTTACAGAATAATAGATACCCCGGGAGGGAGTTACAGTCTGGAATCTAATCGAGGGGTTTGGGGTGGTTTATATACAGAATAACAGATACCCCGGGAGGGAGTTACAGTCTGGAATCTAATCGAGGGGTTCGGGGTGTTTATTTACAGAATAACAGATAACCCGGGGAGGGAGTTACAGACTGGAATCTAATCGAGGGGTTTGGGGTGGTTTATATACAGAATAACAGATACCCCTGGAGGGAGTTACAAACTGGAATCTAATCGAGGGGTTTGGGGTGGTTTATATACAGAATAACAGATACCCCGGGAGGGGTTTACAGACTGGAATCTAATCGAGGGGTTCGGGGTGGTTTATATACAGAATAACAGATACCCTGGGAGGGAGTTACAGACGGGAATCTAATCGAGGGGTTCGGGGTGGTTTATATACAGAATAACAGATTCCCCGGGGAGGGAGTTACAGACTGGAATCTAATCGAGGGTTTCGGGGTGGGGTTTATATACAGAATAACAGATACCCCGTGAGGGAGTTACAGACTGGAATCTAATCGAGGGGTTCAGGGTGGTTTATATACAGAATAACAGACATCCCGGGAGGGAGTTACAGACTGGAATCTAATCGAGGGGTTCAGGGTGGTTTATACACAGAATAACAGATACCACAGGCGGGAGTTACAGACTGGAATCTAATCGAGGGGTGTGGGCTGGTTAATGTACAGAATAACAGATACCCGGGAGAGAGTTACAGACTGGAATCTAATCGAGGGGTTCGGGGTGGGGTTTATATACAGAATAACAGATACACCGGGAGGGAGTTGCAGACTGGAATCTAATCGAGGGGTTCAGGGTGGGGTTTATATACAGAATAACAGATACCCCGGGAGGGAGTTACAGACTGGAATCTAATCGAGGGGTTCGGGGTGGGGTTTATATACAGAATAACAGATACCCCAGGAGGGAGTTTCAGACTGGAATCTAATCGAGGGGTTCGGGGTGGTTTATATACAGAATAACAGATACCCCGGGAGCAGTTACAGACTGGAATCTAATAGAGGGGTGTTTGGGGTGGGGTTTATATACAGAATAACAGATACCCCGAGGAGGGAGTTACAGACTGGAATCTAATCGAGGGGTGTTTGGGGTGGGGTTTATATACAGAATAACAGATACCCCGAGGAGGGAGTTACAGACTGGAATCTAATTGAGCGGTTCAGGGTGGGGTTTATACACAGAATAACAGATACCCCGGGAGAGAGTTACAGACTGGAATCTGATCGAGGGGTTCGGGGTGGGGTTTATACACAGAATAACAGATACCCCGGGAGGGAGTTACAGACTGGAATCTAATCGAGGGGTGTTTCGGGTGGGGTTTATATACAGAATAATAGATACCCCGGGAGGGAGTTACAGACTGGAATCTAATCAAGGGGTTTGGGGTGGTTTATATTCAGAATAACAGATACCCCGGGGAGGGAGTTACAGACTGGAATCTAATCAAGGGGTTCAGGGTGGGGTTTATATACAGAATAACAGATACCCCGGGAGGGAGTTTCAGACTGGAATCTAATCGAGGGGTTCAGGGTGGGGTATATACACAGAATAACAGATACCCCGGGAGGGTGTTACAGACTGGAATCTAATCGAGGGGTTCGGGGTGGGGTTTATATACAGAATAACAGATACCCCGGTAGGGAGTTACAAACTGGAATCTAATTGAGGGGTTCAGGGTGGGGTTTATATACAGAATAACAGATACCCCGGGAGGGAGTTACAGACTGGAATCTAATCGAGGGGTTCGGTGTGGTTTCTATACAGAATAACAGATACCCCGGGAGGGAGTTACAGACTGGAATCTAATCGAGGGGTTCGGGGTGTTTTATATACAGAATAACAGGTACCCGGGAGGGAGTTACAAACTGGAATCTAATTGAGGGGTTCGGGTGGTTTATATGCAGAATAACAGATACCCCGGGGAGGGAGTTACTGACTGGAATCTAATCGAGGGTTTCGGGGTGGTTTATATACAGAACAACCGATACCCCGGGAGAGAGTTACAGACTGGAATCTAATCGAGGGTTTCAGGGTGGTTTATATACAGAATAACAGATACCCCGGGAGGGAGTGACAGACTGGAATCTAATCGAGGGGTTCGGGGTGGGGTTTATATACAGAATAACAGATACCCCGGGGAGGGAGTTGCAGACTGGAATCTAATCGAGGGTTTCGGTGGGGTGTATATACAGAATAACAGATACCCCGGGGAGGGAGTTACAGACTGGAATCTAATCGAGGGGTTCAGGGTGGTTTATATACAGAATAACAGGTACCCGGGAGGGAGTTACAGACTGGAATCTAATCGAGGGGTTCGGGGTGGGGTTTATATACAGAATAACAGATACCCCGGGGAGGGAGTTGCAGACTGGAATCTAATCGAGGGTTCAGGGTGGGGTTTATATACAGAATAACAGATACCCCGGGAGGGAGTTACAGACTGGAATCTAATCGAGGGGTTCAGGGTGGGTAATATACAGAATAACAGGTACCCGGGAGGGAGTTACAGACTGGAATCTAATCGAGGGGTGTTTGGGTTGGGGTTTATATACAGAATAATAGATACCTCGGGAGGGAGTTACAGACTGGAATCTAATCGAGCGGTTCAGGGTGGGGTTTATACAGAGAATAACAGATACCCCGGGAGAGAGTTACAGACTGGAATCTAATCGAGGGGTTCGGGGTGGGGTTTATATACAGAATAACAGATACCCGGGAGGGAGTTACAAACTGGAATCTAATTGAGGGGTTCGGGTGGTTTATATGCAGAATAACAGATACCCCGGGGAGGGAGTTACTGACTGGAATCTAATCGAGGGGTTCAGGGTGGTTTATATACAGAACAACCGATACCCCGGGAGGGTGTTACAGACTGGAATCTAATCGAGGGGTTCGGGGTGGTTTATATACAGAATAACAGATACCCCGGGAGGGTGTTACAGACTGGAATCTAATCGAGGGGTTCGGGGTGGGGTTTATATACAGAATAACAGATACCCCGGGGAGGGAGTTACAGACTGGAATCTAATCGAGGGGTTCGGGGTGGTTTATATACAGAATAACAGATACCCCGGGAGGGTGTTACAGACTGGAATCTAATCGAGGGGTTCGGGGTGGTTTATATACAGAATAACAGAAACCCCGGGAGGGAGTTACAGACTGGAATCTAATCGAGGGGTTCGGGGTGGGGTTTATATACAGAAGAACAGATGCCCCGGGAGGGAGTTACAGACTGGAATCTAATCGAGGGGTTCGGGGTCGGGTTTATATACAGAATAACAGATACCCCGGGAGGGAGTTACAGACTGGAATCTAATCGAGGGGTTCGGGGTGGGGTTTATATACAGAATAACAGACACCCCGGGAGGGAGTTACAGACTGGAATCTAATCGAGGGTTTTGGGGTGTTTTATATACAGAATAACAGATACCGCGGGGATGGAGTTACAGACTGGAATCTAATCGAGGGGTTCAGGGTGGGGTTTATATACAGAATATCAGATACCCCGGGGAGGGATTTACAGACTGGAATCTAATCGAGGGGTTCGGGGTGGGGTTTATATACAGAATAACAGATACCCCGGGAGGGAGTTACAGACTGGAATCTAATCGAGGGGTTTGGGGGGGTTTATATACAGAACAACAGATACCCCGGGAGAGAGTTACAGACTGGAATCTAATCGAGGGGTTCGGGGTGGGATTTATATACAGAATAACAGATACCCCGGGAGGGAGTTACAGACTGGAATCTAATCGAGGGGTTCGGGGTGGGGTTTATATACAGATTAACAGATACCCCGGGAGGGAGTTACAGACTGGAATCTAATCGAGGGGTTCGGGGGGTTTATATGCAGAATAACAGATACCCCGGGAGGGAGTTACAGACTGGAATCTAATCGAGGGGTTCAGGGTGGTTTTTGTACAGAATAACAGATACGCCGGGAGGGAGTTACAGACTGGAATCTAATCGAGGGGTTCAGGGTAGTTTTTGTACAGAATAACTGATACGCCGGGAGGGAGTTACAGACTGGAACCTAATCGAGGTGTTCGGGGTGGGGTTTATATACAGAATAACAGATACCCCGGGAGGGAGTAACAGACTGGAATCTAATCGAGGGGTTCGGGGTGGGGTTTATATACAGAATAACAGATACCCCGGGAGGGAGTTTCAGACTGGAATCTAATCGAGGGGTTCGGGGTGGTTTATATACAGAATAACAGATACCCCGGGAGGGAGTTACAGACTGGAATCTAATCGAGCGGTTCAGGGTGGGGTTTATACAGAGAATAACAGATACCCCGGCAGAGAGTTACAGACTGGAATCTAATCGAGGGTTTCGGGGTGGGGTTTATATACAGAATAACAGATACCCGGGAGGGAGTTACAAACTGGAATCTAATTGAGGGGTTCGGGTGGTTTATATGCAGAATAACAGATACCCCGGGGAGGGAGTTACTGACTGGAATCTAATCGAGGGTTTCGGGGTGGTTTATATGCAGAATAACAGATACCCTGGGGAGGGAGTTACTGACTGGAATCTAATCGAGGGTTTCGGGCTGGTTTATATGCAGAATAACAGATACCCCGGGGAGGGAGTTACTGACTGGAATCTAATCGAGGGGTTCAGGGTGGTTTATATACAGAACAACCGATACCCCGGGAGAGAGTTACAGACTGGAATCTAATCGAGGGGTTCAGGGTGGTTTATATACAGAATAACAGATACCCCGGGAGGGAGTTACAGACTGGAATCTAATCGAGGGGTTCGGGGTGGGGTTTATATACAGAATAACAGATACCCCGGGGAGGGAGTTACAGACGGGAATCTAATCGAGGGGTTCAGGGTGGGGTTTATATACAGAATAACAGATACCCGGGAGGGAGTTACAGACTGGAATCTAATCGAGGGGTTAGGTGTGGTTTATATACAGAATAACTTATACCCCGGGGTGGGAGTTGCAGACTGGAATCTAATCGAGGGTTTCGGTGCGGTGTATATACAGAATAACAGATACCCCGGGGAGGGAGTTACAGACTGGAATCTAATCGAGGGGTTCGGGGTGGTTTATATACAGAATAACAGGTACCCGGGAGGGAGTTACAGACTGGAATCTAATCGAGGGGTGTTTGGGTTGGGGTTTATATACAGAATAATAGATACCTCGGGAGGGAGTTACAGACTGGAATCTAATCGAGGGGTTCGGGGTGGGGTTTATACAAAGAATAACAGATACCCCGGGAGGGAGTTACAGACTGGAATCGAATCGAGGGGTTCGGGGTGGGGTTTATATGCAGAATAACAGATACCCCGGGAGGGAGTTACAGACTGGAATCTAATCGAGGGGTGTTTGGGGTGGGGTTTATGTACAGAATAATAGATACCCCGGGAGCGAGTTACAGACTGGAATCTAATCGAGGGGTTCGGGGTGGGGTTTATATACAGAATAACAGATACCCCGGGAAGGAGTTACACAGTGGAATCTAATCGAGGGGTGTTTCGGGTGGGGTTTATATACAGAATAATAGATACCCCGGGAGGGAGTTACAGACTGGAATCTAATCGAGGGGTTCGGGGTGGGGTTTATATACAGAATAACAGATACCCCGGTAGGGAGTTACAAACTGAATCTAATCGAGGGGTTCGGGGTGGTTTATATACAGAATAACAGATACCCCGGGAGGGAGTTACAGACTGGAATCTAATCGAGGGGTTAAGGTTGGGTTTATATACAGAATAACAGATACCCCGGGAGGGAGTTACAGACTGGAATCTAATCGAGGGCTTCGGGGTGTGGTATGTACAGAATAACAGATACCCCAGGAGGGAGTTACAGACTGGAATCTAATTGAGGGGTTCAGGGTGGTTTATGTACAGAATAACAGATACCACGGGGAGGGAGTTACAGACTGCAATCTAATCGAGATGTTCGGGGTGGGGTTTATATACAGAATAACAGATACCCCGGGGAGGGAGTTACAGACTGGAATCTAATCGAGGGGTTCGGGGTGGTTTATATACAGAATAACAGATACCCCGGGAGGGTGTTACAGACTGGAATCTAATCGAGGGGTTCGGGGTGGTTTATATACAGAATAACAGATACCCCGGGAGGGAGTTACAGACTGGAATCTAATCGAGGGGTTCGGGGTGGGGTTTATATACAGAAGAACAGATGCCCCGGGAGGGAGTTACAGACTGGAATCTAATCGAGGGGTTCGGGGTCGGGTTTATATACAGAATAACAGATACCCCGGGAGGGAGTTACAGACTGGAATCTAATCGAGGGGTTCGGGGTGGGGTTTATATACAGAATAACAGACACCCCGGGAGGGAGTTACAGACTGGAATCTAATCGAGGGTTTTGGGGTGTTTTATATACAGAATAACAGATACCGCGGGGATGGAGTTACAGACTGGAATCTAATCGAGGGGTTCAGGGTGGGGTTTATATACAGAATATCAGATACCCCGGGGAGGGAGTTACAGACTGGAATCTAATCGAGGGGTTCGGGGTGGGGTTTATATACAGAATAACAGATACCCCGGGAGGGAGTTACAGACTGGAATCTAATCGAGGGGTTCGGGGGGGTTTATATACAGAACAACAGATACCCCAGGAGAGAGTTACAGACTGGAATCTAATCGAGGGGTTCGGGGTGGGATTTATATACAGAATAACAGATACCCCGGGAGGGAGTTACAGACTGGAATCTAATCGAGGGGTTCGGGGTGGGGTTTATATACAGATTAACAGATACCCCGGGAGGGAGTTACAGACTGGAATCTAATCGAGGGGTTCGGGGGGTTTATATGCAGAATAACAGATACCCCGGGAGGGAGTTACAGACTGGAATCTAATCGAGGGGTTCGGGGTGGTTTATATACAGAATAACAGATACCCCGGGAGGTAGTTACAGACTGGAATCTAATCGAGGGGTTCGGGGTGGGGTTTATATACAGAATAACAGATACCCCGGGAGGGAGTTACAGACTGGAATCTAATCGAGGGGTTCAGGGTGGGTTTTATATGCAGAATAACAGATACCCCGGGAGGGAGTTACAGACTGGAATCTAATCGAGGGGTTCAGGGTGGTTTTTGTACAGAATAACTGATACGCCGGGAGGGAGTTACAGACTGGAACCTAATCGAGGTGTTCGGGGTGGTTTATATAAAGAATAACAGATACCCCGGGAGGGAGTTACAGACTGGAATCTAATCGAGAGGTTCGGGGTGCAGTGTATATACAGAATAACAGATACCCCGGGTGGGAGTTACAGACTGGAATCTAATCGAGGGGTTCAGGGTGGTTTATATACAGAATAATAGATACCCCGGGAGGGAGTTACAGACTGGAATCTAATCGAGGGGTTCGGGGTGTTTTATTTACAGAATAACAGATACCCGGGGAGGGAGTTACAGACTGGAATCTAATCGAGGGGTGTGGGGTGGGGTTTATATACAGAATAACAGATACCCCGGGTGGGAGTTACAGACTGGAATCTAATCGAGGGGTTCAGGGTGGTTTATATACAGAATAATAGATACCCCGGGAGGGAGTTACAGACTGGAATCTAATCGAGGGGTTCGGGGTGTTTTATTTACAGAATAACAGATTCCCCGGGAGGGAGTTACAGACTGGAATCTAATCGAGGGTTTCGGGGTGGTTTATATACAGAATAACAGATACCCTGGGAGGGAGTTACAGACTGGAATCTAATCGAGGGGTTCGGGGTGGGGTTTATATACAGAATAACAGATACCCCGGGAGGGAGTTACAGACTGGAATCTAATCGAGGGGTTCGGGGTGGTTTATATACAGAATAACAGATACCCCAGGAGGGAGTTACAGACTGGAATCTAATCGAGGGGTTCGGGGTGGGGTTTATATACAGAATAACAGATACCCCGGGAGGGAGTTACAGACTGGAATCTAATCGAGGGGTTCGGGGTGGGGTTTATTTACAGAATAATAGATACCCCGGGAGGGAGTTACAGTCTGGAATCTAATCGAGGGGTTTGGGGTGGTTTATATACAGAATAACAGATACCCCGGGGAGGGAGTTACAGACTGGAATCTAATCGAGGGGTTCCGGGGGGGTTTATTTACAGAATAATAGATACCCCGGGAGGGAGTTACAGTCTGGAATCTAATCGAGGGGTTTGGGGTGGTTTATATACAGAATAACAGATACCCCGGGAGGGAGTTACAGTCTGGAATCTAATCGAGGGGTTCGGGGTGTTTATTTACAGAATAACAGATAACCCGGGGAGGGAGTTACAGACTGGAATCTAATCGAGGGGTTTGGGGTGGTTTATATACAGAATAACAGATACCCCTGGAGGGAGTTACAAACTGGAATCTAATCGAGGGGTTTGGGGTGGTTTATATACAGAATAACAGATACCCCGGGAGGGGTTTACAGACTGGAATCTAATCGAGGGGTTCGGGGTGGTTTATATACAGAATAACAGATACCCTGGGAGGGAGTTACAGACGGGAATCTAATCGAGGGGTTCGGGGTGGTTTATATACAGAATAACAGATTCCCCGGGGAGGGAGTTACAGACTGGAATCTAATCGAGGGTTTCGGGGTGGGGTTTATATACAGAATAACAGATACCCCGTGAGGGAGTTACAGACTGGAATCTAATCGAGGGGTTCAGGGTGGTTTATATACAGAATAACAGACATCCCGGGAGGGAGTTACAGACTCGAATCTAATCGAGGGGTTCAGGGTGGTTTATACACAGAATAACAGATACCACAGGCGGGAGTTACAGACTGGAATCTAATCGAGGGGTGTGGGCTGGTTAATGTACAGAATAACAGATACCCGGGAGAGAGTTACAGACTGGAATCTAATCGAGGGGTTCGGGGTGGGGTTTATATACAGAATAACAGATACACCGGGAGGGAGTTGCAGACTGGAATCTAATCGAGGGGTTCAGGGTGGGGTTTATATACAGAATAACAGATACCCCGGGAGGGAGTTACAGACTGGAATCTAATCGAGGGGTTCGGGGTGGGGTTTATATACAGAATAACAGATACCCCAGGAGGGAGTTTCAGACTGGAATCTAATCGAGGGGTTCGGGGTGGTTTATATACAGAATAACAGATACCCCGGGAGCAGTTACAGACTGGAATCTAATAGAGGGGTGTTTGGGGTGGGGTTTATATACAGAATAACAGATACCCCGAGGAGGGAGTTACAGACTGGAATCTAATCGAGGGGTGTTTGGGGTGGGGTTTATATACAGAATAACAGATACCCCGAGGAGGGAGTTACAGACTGGAATCTAATCGAGCGGTTCAGGGTGGGGTTTATACACAGAATAACAGATACCCCGGGAGAGAGTTACAGACTGGAATCTGATCGAGGGGTTCGGGGTGGGGTTTATACACAGAATAACAGATACCCCGGGAGGGAGTTACAGACTGGAATCTAATCGAGGGGTGTTTCGGGTGGGGTTTATATACAGAATAATAGATACCCCGGGAGGGAGTTACAGACTGGAATCTAATCAAGGGGTTTGGGGTGGTTTATATTCAGAATAACAGATACCCCGGGGAGGGAGTTACAGACTGGAATCTAATCAAGGGGTTCAGGGTGGGGTTTATATACAGAATAACAGATACCCCGGGAGGGAGTTTCAGACTGGAATCTAATCGAGGGGTTCAGGGTGGGGTATATACACAGAATAACAGATACCCCGGGAGGGTGTTACAGACTGGAATCTAATCGAGGGGTTCGGGGTGGGGTTTATATACAGAATAACAGATACCCCGGTAGGGAGTTACAAACTGGAATCTAATTGAGGGGTTCAGGGTGGGGTTTATATACAGAATAACAGATACCCCGGGAGGGAGTTACAGACTGGAATCTAATCGAGGGGTTCGGTGTGGTTTCTATACAGAATAACAGATACCCCGGGAGGGAGTTACAGACTGGAATCTAATCGAGGGGTTCGGGGTGTTTTATATACAGAATAACAGGTACCCGGGAGGGAGTTACAAACTGGAATCTAATTGAGGGGTTCGGGTGGTTTATATGCAGAATAACAGATACCCCGGGGAGGGAGTTACTGACTGGAATCTAATCGAGGGTTTCGGGGTGGTTTATATACAGAACAACCGATACCCCGGGAGAGAGTT
Source organism: Chiloscyllium punctatum (assembly GCF_047496795.1). Lineage (NCBI taxonomy): Eukaryota > Metazoa > Chordata > Chondrichthyes > Orectolobiformes > Hemiscylliidae > Chiloscyllium > Chiloscyllium punctatum. Next base: position 303,407 of record NW_027309957.1, read on the forward strand.
ACAGACTGGAATCTAATCGAGGGTTTCAGGGTGGTTTATATACAGAATAACAGATACCCCGGGAGGGAGTGACAGACTGGAATCTAATCGAGGGGTTCGGGGTGGGGTTTATATACAGAATAACAGATACCCCGGGGAGGGAGTTGCAGACTGGAATCTAATCGAGGGTTTCGGTGGGGTGTATATACAGAATAACAGATACCCCGGGGAGGGAGTTACAGACTGGAATCTAATCGAGGGGTTCAGGGTGGTTTATATACAGAATAACAGGTACCCGGGAGGGAGTTACAGACTGGAATCTAATCGAGGGGTTCGGGGTGGGGTTTATATACAGAATAACAGATACCCCGGGGAGGGAGTTGCAGACTGGAATCTAATCGAGGGTTCAGGGTGGGGTTTATATACAGAATAACAGATACCCCGGGAGGGAGTTACAGACTGGAATCTAATCGAGGGGTTCAGGGTGGGTAATATACAGAATAACAGGTACCCGGGAGGGAGTTACAGACTGGAATCTAATCGAGGGGTGTTTGGGTTGGGGTTTATATACAGAATAATAGATACCTCGGGAGGGAGTTACAGACTGGAATCTAATCGAGCGGTTCAGGGTGGGGTTTATACAGAGAATAACAGATACCCCGGGAGAGAGTTACAGACTGGAATCTAATCGAGGGGTTCGGGGTGGGGTTTATATACAGAATAACAGATACCCGGGAGGGAGTTACAAACTGGAATCTAATTGAGGGGTTCGGGTGGTTTATATGCAGAATAACAGATACCCCGGGGAGGGAGTTACTGACTGGAATCTAATCGAGGGTTTCGGGCTGGTTTATATGCAGAATAACAGATACCCCGGGGAGGGAGTTACTGACTGGAATCTAATCGAGGGGTTCAGGGTGGTTTATATACAGAACAACCGATACCCCGGGAGGGTGTTACAGACTGGAATCTAATCGAGGGGTTCGGGGTGGTTTATATACAGAATAACAGATACCCCGGGAGGGTGTTACAGACTGGAATCTAATCGAGGGGTTCGGGGTGGGGTTTATATACAGAATAACAGATACCCCGGGGAGGGAGTTACAGACTGGAATCTAATCGAGGGGTTCGGGGTGGTTTATATACAGAATAACAGATACCCCGGGAGGGTGTTACAGACTGGAATCTAATCGAGGGGTTCGGGGTGGTTTATATACAGAATAACAGAAACCCCGGGAGGGAGTTACAGACTGGAATCTAATCGAGGGGTTCGGGGTGGGGTTTATATACAGAAGAACAGATGCCCCGGGAGGGAGTTACAGACTGGAATCTAATCGAGGGGTTCGGGGTCGGGTTTATATACAGAATAACAGATACCCCGGGAGGGAGTTACAGACTGGAATCTAATCGAGGGGTTCGGGGTGGGGTTTATATACAGAATAACAGACACCCCGGGAGGGAGTTACAGACTGGAATCTAATCGAGGGTTTTGGGGTGTTTTATATACAGAATAACAGATACCGCGGGGATGGAGTTACAGACTGGAATCTAATCGAGGGGTTCAGGGTGGGGTTTATATACAGAATATCAGATACCCCGGGGAGGGAGTTACAGACTGGAATCTAATCGAGGGGTTCGGGGTGGGGTTTATATACAGAATAACAGATACCCCGGGAGGGAGTTACAGACTGGAATCTAATCGAGGGGTTTGGGGGGGTTTATATACAGAACAACAGATACCCCGGGAGAGAGTTACAGACTGGAATCTAATCGAGGGGTTCGGGGTGGGATTTATATACAGAATAACAGATACCCCGGGAGGGAGTTACAGACTGGAATCTAATCGAGGGGTTCGGGGTGGGGTTTATATACAGATTAACAGATACCCCGGGAGGGAGTTACAGACTGGAATCTAATCGAGGGGTTCGGGGGGTTTATATGCAGAATAACAGATACCCCGGGAGGGAGTTACAGACTGGAATCTAATCGAGGGGTTCAGGGTGGTTTTTGTACAGAATAACAGATACGCCGGGAGGGAGTTACAGACTGGAATCTAATCGAGGGGTTCAGGGTAGTTTTTGTACAGAATAACTGATACGCCGGGAGGGAGTTACAGACTGGAACCTAATCGAGGTGTTCGGGGTGGTTTATATAAAGAATAACAGATACCCCGGGAGGGAGTTACAGACTGGAATCTAATCGAGAGGTTCGGGGTGCAGTGTATATACAGAATAACAGATACCCCGGGTGGGAGTTACAGACTGGAATCTAATCGAGGGGTTCAGGGTGGTTTATATACAGAATAATAGATACCCCGGGAGGGAGTTACAGACTGGAATCTAATCGAGGGGTTCGGGGTGTTTTATTTACAGAATAACAGATACCCGGGGAGGGAGTTACAGACTGGAATCTAATCGAGGGGTGTGGGGTGGGGTTTATATACAGAATAACAGATACCCCGGGTGGGAGTTACAGACTGGAATCTAATCGAGGGGTTCAGGGTGGTTTATATACAGAATAATAGATACCCCGGGAGGGAGTTACAGACTGGAATCTAATCGAGGGGTTCGGGGTGTTTTATTTACAGAATAACAGATACCCCGGGAGGGAGTTACAGACTGGAATCTAATCGAGGGTTTCGGGGTGGTTTATATACAGAATAACAGATACCCTGGGAGGGAGTTACAGACTGGAATCTAATCGAGGGGTTCGGGGTGGGGTTTATATACAGAATAACAGATACCCCGGGAGGGAGTTACAGACTGGAATCTAATCGAGGGGTTCGGGGTGGTTTATATACAGAATAACAGATACCCCAGGAGGGAGTTACAGACTGGAATCTAATCGAGGGGTTCGGGGTGGGGTTTATATACAGAATAACAGATACCTCGGGAGGGAGTTACAGACTGGAATCTAATCGAGGGGTTCGGGGTGGGGTTTATACAAAGAATAACAGATACCCCGGGAGGGAGTTACAGACTGGAATCGAATCGAGGGATTCGGGGTGGGGTTTATATGCAGAATAACAGATACCCCGGGAGGGAGTTACAGACTGGAATCTAATCGAGGGGTGTTTGGGGTGGGGTTTATATACAGAATAATAGATACCCCGGGAGCGAGTTACAGACTGGAATCTAATCGAGGGGTTCGGGGTGGGGTTTATATACAGAATAACAGATACCCCGGGAAGGAGTTACACAGTGGAATCTAATCGAGGGGTGTTTCGGGTGGGGTTTATATACAGAATAATAGATACCCCGGGAGGGAGTTACAGACTGGAATCTAATCGAGGGGTTCGGGGTGGGGTTTATATACAGAATAACAGATACCCCGGTAGGGAGTTACAAACTGAATCTAATCGAGATGTTCGGGGTGGTTTATATACAGAATAACAGATACCCCGGGAGGGAGTTACAGACTGGAATCTAATCGAGGGGTTCAGGGTGGGGTTTATATACAGAATAACAGATACCCCGGGAGGGAGTTACAGACGGGAATCTAATCGAGGGGTTCGGGGTGGTTTATATACAGAATAACAGATACTCCGGGGAGGGAGTTACACACTGGAATCTAATCGAGGGGTTCGGGGTGGGGTTTATATACAGAATAACAGATACCCCGGGAGGGAGTTACAGACTGGAATCTAATCGAGGGGTTCGGTGTGGTTTATATACAGAATAACAGATACCCCGGGAGGGAGTTACAGACTGGAATCTAATCGAGGGGTGTTTGGGGTGGGGTGTATATACAGAATAACAGATACCCCGGGAGTGAGTTACAGACTGGAATCTAATCGAGGGGTTCGGTGTGGTTTATATACAGAATAACAGATACCCCGGGAGGGAGTTACAGACTGGAATCTAATCGAGGGGTTCGGGGTGGGGTTTATACACAGAATAATAGATACCTCGGGAGGGAGTTACAGACTGGAATCTCATCGAGGGGTTCGGGGTGGTTTATATACAGAATAACAGATACCACGGGAGGGAGTTACAGACTGGAATCTAATCGAGGGGTTCGGGGTGGGGTTTATATACAGAACAATAGATACCTCGGGAGGGAGTTACAGACTGGAATCTCATCGAGGGGTTCGGGGTGGGGTTTATACACAGAATAACAGATAGCCCGGGAGGGAGTTACAGACTGGAATCTAATCGAGGGGTTCGGGGTGGTTTATATACAGAATAACAGATACCCGGGATGGAGTTACAGACTGGAATCTAATCGAGGGGTTCGGGGGGGTTGAAAAACAGAATAACAGATACCCTGGGAGGGAGTTACAGACTGGAATCTAATCGAGGGGTTCAGGGTGGTTTATATACAGAATAACAGATAACCCGGGGAGGGAGTTACAGACTGGAATCTAATCGAGGGTTTAGGGGTGGTTTATATACAGAATAACAGATACCCGGGAGGGAGTGACATACTGGAATCTAATCGAGGGGTTCGGGGTGGTTTATATACAGAATAACAGATACCCCGGGATGGAGTTACAGACTGGAATCTAATCGAGGGGTTCGGGGTGGTTTATATACAGAATAACAGATACCCGGGAGGGAGTTACAAACTGGAATCTAATCGAGGGGTTCGGGGTGGTTTATATACAGAATAACAGATACCCCGGGAGGGTGTTACAGACTGGAATCTAATCGAGGGGTTCGGGGTGGTTTATATACAGAATAACAGATACCCCGGGAGGGAGTTACAGACTGGAATCTAATCGAGGGGTTCGGGGTGGGGTTTATATACAGAAGAACAGATGCCCCGGGAGGGAGTTACAGACTGGAATCTAATCGAGGGGTTCGGGGTCGGGTTTATATACAGAATAACAGAAACCCCGGGAGGGAGTTACAGACTGGAATCTAATCGAGGGGTTCGGGGTGGGGTTTATATACAGAATAACAGACACCCCGGGAGGGAGTTACAGACTGGAATCTAATCGAGGGTTTTGGGGTGTTTTATATACAGAATAACAGATACCGCGGGGATGGAGTTACAGACTGGAATCTAATCGAGGGGTTCAGGGTGGGGTTTATATACAGAATATCAGATACCCCGGGGAGGGAGTTACAGACTGGAATCTAATCGAGGGGTTCGGGGTGGGGTTTATATACAGAATAACAGATACCCCGGGAGGGAGTTACAGACTGGAATCTAATCGAGGGGTTCGGGGGGGTTTATATACAGAACAACAGATACCCCGGGAGAGAGTTACAGACTGGAATCTAATCGAGGTGTTCGGGGTGGGATTTATATACAGAATAACAGATACCCCGGGAGGGAGTTACAGACTGGAATCTAATCGAGGGGTTCGGGGTGGGGTTTATATACAGATTAACAGATGCCCCGGGAGGGAGTTACAGACTGGAATCTAATCGAGGGGTTCGGGGGGTTTATATGCAGAATAACAGATACCCCGGGAGGGAGTTACAGACTGGAATCTAATCGAGGGGTTCAGGGTGGTTTTTGTACAGAATAACAGATACGCCGGGAGGGAGTTACAGACTGGAATCTAATCGAGGGGTTCAGGGTGGGTTTTATATGCAGAATAACAGATACCCCGGGAGGGAGTTACAGACTGGAATCTAATCGAGGGGTTCAGGGTGGTTTTTGTACAGAATAACTGATACGCCGGGAGGGAGTTACAGACTGGAACCTAATCGAGGTGTTCGGGGTGGTTTATATAAAGAATAACAGATACCCCGGGAGGGAGTTACAGACTGGAATCTAATCGAGAGGTTCGGGGTGCAGTGTATATACAGAATAACAGATACCCCGGGTGGGAGTTACAGACTGGAATCTAATCGAGGGGTTCAGGGTGGTTTATATACAGAATAATAGATACCCCGGGAGGGAGTTACAGACTGGAATCTAATCGAGGGGTTCGGGGTGTTTTATTTACAGAATAACAGATACCCGGGGAGGGAGTTACAGACTGGAATCTAATCGAGGGGTGTGGGGTGGGGTTTATATACAGAATAACAGATACCCCGGGTGGGAGTTACAGACTGGAATCTAATCGAGGGGTTCAGGGTGGTTTATATACAGAATAATAGATACCCCGGGAGGGAGTTACAGACTGGAATCTAATCGAGGGGTTCGGGGTGTTTTATTTACAGAATAACAGATACCCCGGGAGGGAGTTACAGACTGGAATCTAATCGAGGGTTTCGGGGTGGTTTATATACAGAATAACAGATACCCTGGGAGGGAGTTACAGACTGGAATCTAATCGAGGGGTTCGGGGTGGGGTTTATATACAGAATAACAGATACCCCGGGAGGGAGTTACAGACTGGAATCTAATCGAGGGGTTCGGGGTGGTTTATATACAGAATAACAGATACCCCAGGAGGGAGTTACAGACTGGAATCTAATCGAGGGGTTCGGGGTGGGGTTTATATACACAATAACAGATACCTCGGGAGGGAGTTACAGACTGGAATCTAATCGAGGGGTTCGGGGTGGGGTTTATACAAAGAATAACAGATACCCCGGGAGGGAGTTACAGACTGGAATCGAATCGAGGGATTCGGGGTGGGGTTTATATGCAGAATAACAGATACCCCGGGAGGGAGTTACAGACTGGAATCTAATCGAGGGGTGTTTGGGGTGGGGTTTATATACAGAATAATAGATACCCCGGGAGCGAGTTACAGACTGGAATCTAATCGAGGGGTTCGGGGTGGGGTTTATATACAGAATAACAGATACCCCGGGAAGGAGTTACACAGTGGAATCTAATCGAGGGGTGTTTCGGGTGGGGTTTATATACAGAATAATAGATACCCCGGGAGGGAGTTACAGACTGGAATCTAATCGAGGGGTTCGGGGTGGGGTTTATATACAGAATAACAGATACCCCGGTAGGGAGTTACAAACTGAATCTAATCGAGGGGTTCGGGGTGGTTTATATACAGAATAACAGATACCCCGGGAGGGAGTTACAGACTGGAATCTAATCGAGGGGTTCAGGGTGGGGTTTATATACAGAATAACAGATACCCCGGGAGGGAGTTACAGACGGGAATCTAATCGAGGGGTTCGGGGTGGTTTATATACAGAATAACAGATACTCCGGGGAGGGAGTTACACACTGGAATCTAATCGAGGGGTTCGGTGTGGTTTCTATACAGAATAACAGATACCCCGGGAGGGAGTTACAGACTGGAATCTAATCGAGGGGTTCGGTGTGGTTTATATACAGAATAACAGATACCCCGGGAGGGAGTTACAGACTGGAATCTAATCGAGGGGTGTTTGGGGTGGGGTGTATATACAGAATAACAGATACCCCGGCAGTGAGTTACAGACTGGAATCTAATCGAGGGGTTCGGTGTGGTTTATATACAGAATAACAGATACCCCGGGAGGGAGTTACAGACTGGAATCTAATCGAGGGGTTCGGGGTGGGGTTTATACACAGAATAATAGATACCTCGGGAGGGAGTTACAGACTGGAATCTCATCGAGGGGTTCGGGGTGGTTTATATACAGAATAACAGATACCACGGGAGGGAGTTACAGACTGGAATCTAATCGAGGGGTTCGGGGTGGGGTTTATATACAGAACAATAGATACCTCGGGAGGGAGTTACAGACTGGAATCTCATCGAGGGGTTCGGGGTGGGGTTTATACACAGAATAACAGATAGCCCGGGAGGGAGTTACAGACTGGAATCTAATCGAGGGGTTCGGGGTGGTTTATATACAGAATAACAGATACCCGGGATGGAGTTACAGACTGGAATCTAATCGAGGGGTGTTTGGGGTGGTGTTTATATACAGAATAACAGATACCCTGGGAGGGTGTTACAGACTGGAATCTGATCGAGGGGTCGGGGTGGGGTTTATATACAGAATAACAGATACCCCGGGAGGGAGTTACAGACTGGAATCTAATCGAGGGGTTCGGGGTGGGGTTTATATACAGAATAACAGATACCCCTGGGGGGGAGTTACAGACTGGAATCTAATCGAGGGGTTCAGGGTGGGGTTTACATACAGAATAACAGATACCCCGGGGAGGGAGTTACAGACTGGAATCTAATCGAGGGGTTCGGTGTGGGGTTTATATACAGAATAACAGATACCCGGGAGGGAGTTACAGACTGGAATCTAATCGGGGGGTGTTTGGGGTGGGGTTTTTATACAGAATAACAGATACCCCGGGAGGGAGTTACAGACTGGAATCTAATCGAGGGGTTCAGGTTGGTTTATATACAGAATAACAGATACCCCGGTGAGGGAGTTACAGACTGGAATCTAATCGAGGGGTTCAGGTTGGTTTATATACAGAATAACAGATACCCCGGGGAGGGAGTTACAGACTGGAATCTAATCGAGGGGTTCAGGGTGGTTTATATATAGAATAACAGATACCCCGGGAGGGAGTTACACACTGGAATCTAATCGAGGGGTTCAGGTTGGTTTATATACAGAATAACAGATACCCCGGGGAGGGAGTTACAGACTGGAATCTAATTGAGGGGTTCGGGGTGGTTTATATATAGAATAACAGATACCCCGGGAGGGAGTTACACACTGGAATCTAATCGAGGGGTTCAGGTTGGTTTATATACAGAATAACAGATACCCCGGGGAGGGAGTTACAGACTGGAATCTAATCGAGGGGTTCGGGGTGGTTTATATAGAGAATAACAGATACCCCGGGAGGGAGATACAGACTGGAATCTAATCGAGGGGTTCGGGGTGGTTTATATACAGAATAACAGATACCCCGGGGAGGGAGTTACAGACTGGAATCTAATCGAGGGGTTCGGGGTGGGGTTTATATACAGACGAACAGATACCCCGGGAGGGAGTTACAGACTGGAATCTAATCGAGGGGTTCGGGGTGGGGTTTATATACAGAATAACACATACCCTGTGAGGGAGTTACAGACTGGAATCTAATCGAGGGGTTCGGGGTGGGGTTTATATACAGAATAATAGACTTCCTGGGAGGGAGTTACAGACTGGAATCTAATCGAGGGGTTCAGGGTGGTTTATATACAGAATAACAGATACCCCGGGAGGGAGTTACAGACTGGAATCTAATCGAGAGGTTCAGGGTGGGGTTTATATACAGAATAACAGATACCCCGGGAGGGAGTTACAGACTGGAATCTAATCGAGGGGTTAGGGGTGGGGTTTATATACAGAATAATAGACTTCCTGGGAGGGAGTTACAGACTGGAATCTAATCGAGGGGTTCGGGGTGGTTTATTTACAGAACAACAGATACCCCGGGGAGGGAGTTACAGACTGGAATCTAATCGAGGGCCTCGGGGTGGTTTATATGCAGAATAACAGATACCCCAGGAGGGAGTTACAGACTGGAATCTAATCGAGGGGTTTCGGGTGTTAATGTACAGAATAACAGATACCCCGGGAGGGAGTTACAGACTGCAATCTAATCGAGGGGTTCGGGGTGGTTTATATACAGAATAACAGATACCCCGGGAGGGAGTTACAGACTGGAATCTAATCGAGGTGTTCGGGGTGGTTTATATACAGAATAACAGATACCCCGGGAGGGGAGTTACAGACTGGAATCTAATCGAGGGGTTCGGGGGGGTTTATATACAGAATAACAGATACCCGGGAGTGAGTTTCAGACTGGAATCTAATCGAGGTGTTCGGGGTGGTTTATATACAGAATAACAGATACCCCGGGAGGGAGTTACAGACTGGAATCTAATCGAGGGGTTCGGGGGGGTTGAAAAACAGAATAACAGATACCCTGGGAGGGAGTTACAGACTGGAATCTAATCGAGGGGTTCAGGGTGGTTTATATACAGAATAACAGATAACCCGGGGAGGGAGTTACAGACTGGAATCTAATCGAGGGTTTAGGGGTGGTTTATATACAGAATAACAGATACCCGGGAGGGAGTGACATACTGGAATCTAATCGAGGGGTTCGGGGTGGTTTATATACAGAATAACAGATACCCCGGGATGGAGTTACAGACTGGAATCTAATCGAGGGGTTCGGGGTGGTTTATATACAGAATAACAGATACCCGGGAGGGAGTTACAAACTGGAATCTAATCGAGGGGTTCGGGGTGGTTTATATACAGAATAACAGATACCCCGGGAGGGTGTTACAGACTGGAATCTAATCGAGGGGTTCGGGGTGGTTTATATACAGAATAACAGATACCCCGGGAGGGAGTTACAGACTGGAATCTAATCGAGGGGTTCGGGGTGGGGTTTATATACAGAAGAACAGATGCCCCGGGAGGGAGTTACAGACTGGAATCGAATCGAGGGGTTCGGGGTCGGGTTTATATACAGAATAACAGATACCCCGGGAGGGAGTTACAGACTGGAATCTAATCGAGGGGTTCGGGGTGGGGTTTATATACAGAATAACAGACACCCCGGGAGGGAGTTACAGACTGGAATCTAATCGAGGGTTTTGGGGTGTTTTATATACAGAATAACAGATACCGCGGGGATGGAGTTACAGACTGGAATCTAATCGAGGGGTTCAGGGTGGGGTTTATATACAGAATATCAGATACCCCGGGGAGGGAGTTACAGACTGGAATCTAATCGAGGGGTTCGGGGTGGGGTTTATATACAGAATAACAGATACCCCGGGAGGGAGTTACAGACTGGAATCTAATCGAGGGGTTCAGGGTGGTTTATATACAGAATAACAGATACCCCGGGAGGGAGTTACAGACTGGAATCTAATCGAGGGGTTCGGGGTGGTTTATATACAGAATAACAGATACTCCGGGGAGGGAGTTACACACTGGAATCTAATCGAGGGGTTCGGTGTGGTTTCTATACAGAATAACAGATACCCCGGGAGGGAGTTACAGACTGGAATCTAATCGAGGGGTTCGGTGTGGTTTATATACAGAATAACAGATACCCCGGGAGGGAGTTACAGACTGGAATCTAATCGAGGGGTGTTTGGGGTGGGGTGTATATACAGAATAACAGATACCCCGGGAGTGAGTTACAGACTGGAATCTAATCGAGGGGTTCGGTGTGGTTTATATACAGAATAACAGATACCCCGGGAGGGAGTTACAGACTGGAATCTAATCGAGGGGTTCGGGGTGGGGTTTATACACAGAATAATAGATACCTCGGGAGGGAGTTACAGACTGGAATCTCATCGAGGGGTTCGGGGTGGTTTATATACAGAATAACAGATACCACGGGAGGGAGTTACAGACTGGAATCTAATCGAGGGGTTCGGGGTGGGGTTTATATACAGAACAATAGATACCTCGGGAGGGAGTTACAGACTGGAATCTCATCGAGGGGTTCGGGGTGGGGTTTATACACAGAATAACAGATAGCCCGGGAGGGAGTTACAGACTGGAATCTAATCGAGGGGTTCGGGGTGGTTTATATACAGAATAACAGATACCCGGGATGGAGTTACAGACTGGAATCTAATCGAGGGGTGTTTGGGGTGGTGTTTATATACAGAATAACAGATACCCTGGGAGGGTGTTACAGACTGGAATCTGATCGAGGGGTCGGGGTGGGGTTTATATACAGAATAACAGATACCCCGGGAGGGAGTTACAGACTGGAATCTAATCGAGGGGTTCGGGGTGGGGTTTATATACAGAATAACAGATACCCCTGGGGGGGAGTTACAGACTGGAATCTAATCGAGGGGTTCAGGGTGGGGTTTACATACAGAATAACAGATACCCCGGGGAGGGAGTTACAGACTGGAATCTAATCGAGGGGTTCGGTGTGGGGTTTATATACAGAATAACAGATACCCGGGAGGGAGTTACAGACTGGAATCTAATCGGGGGGTGTTTGGGGTGGGGTTTTTATACAGAATAACAGATACCCCGGGAGGGAGTTACAGACTGGAATCTAATCGAGGGGTTCAGGTTGGTTTATATACAGAATAACAGATACCCCGGTGAGGGAGTTACAGACTGGAATCTAATCGAGGGGTTCAGGTTGGTTTATATACAGAATAACAGATACCCCGGGGAGGGAGTTACCGACTGGAATCTAATCGAGGGGTTCAGGGTGGTTTATATATAGAATAACAGATACCCCGGGAGGGAGTTACACACTGGAATCTAATCGAGGGGTTCAGGTTGGTTTATATACAGAATAACAGATACCCCGGGGAGGGAGTTACAGACTGGAATCTAATCGAGGGGTTCGGGGTGGTCTATATATAGAATAACAGATACCCCGGGAGGGAGTTACACACTGGAATCTAATCGAGGGGTTCAGGTTGGTTTATATACAGAATAACAGATACCCCGGGGAGGGAGTTACAGACTGGAATCTAATCGAGGGGTTCGGGGTGGTTTATATAGAGAATAACAGATACCCCGGGAGGGAGATACAGACTGGAATCTAATCGAGGGGTTCGGGGTGGTTTATATACAGAATAACAGATACCCCGGGGAGGGAGTTACAGACTGGAATCTAATCGAGGGGTTCGGGGTGGGGTTTATATACAGACGAACAGATACCCCGGGAGGGAGTTACAGACTGGAATCTAATCGAGGGGTTCGGGGTGGGGTTTATATACAGAATAACACATACCCTGTGAGGGAGTTACAGACTGGAATCTAATCGAGGGGTTCGGGGTGGGGTTTATATACAGAATAATAGACTTCCTGGGAGGGAGTTACAGACTGGAATCTAATCGAGGGGTTCAGGGTGGTTTATATACAGAATAACAGATACCCCGGGAGGGAGTTACAGACTGGAATCTAATCGAGGGGTTCAGGGTGGGGTTTATATACAGAATAACAGATACCCCGGGAGGGAGTTACAGACTGGAATCTAATCGAGGGGTTAGGGGTGGGGTTTATATACAGAATAATAGACTTCCTGGGAGGGAGTTACAGACTGGAATCTAATCGAGGGGTTCGGGGTGGTTTATTTACAGAACAACAGATACCCCGGGGAGGGAGTTACAGACTGGAATCTAATCGAGGGCCTCGGGGTGGTTTATATGCAGAATAACAGATACCCCAGGAGGGAGTTACAGACTGGAATCTAATCGAGGGGTTTCGGGTGTTAATGTACAGAATAACAGATACCCCGGGAGGGAGTTACAGACTGCAATCTAATCGAGGGGTTCGGGGTGGTTTATATACAGAATAACAGATACCCCGGGAGGGAGTTACAGACTGGAATCTAATCGAGGTGTTCGGGGTGGTTTATATACAGAATAACAGATACCCCGGGAGGGGAGTTACAGACTGGAATCTAATCGAGGGGTTCGGGGGGGTTTATATACAGAATAACAGATACCCGGGAGTGAGTTTCAGACTGGAATCTAATCGAGGTGTTCGGGGTGGTTTATATACAGAATACCAGATACCCCGGGAGGGAGTTACAGACTGGAATCTAATCGAGGGGTTCGGGGGGGTTGAAAAACAGAATAACAGATACCCTGGGAGGGAGTTACAGACTGGAATCTAATCGAGGGGTTCAGGGTGGTTTATATACAGAATAACAGATAACCCGGGGAGGGAGTTACAGACTGGAATCTAATCGAGGGTTTAGGGGTGGTTTATATACAGAATAACAGATACCCGGGAGGGAGTGACATACTGGAATCTAATCGAGGGGTTCGGGGTGGTTTATATACAGAATAACAGATACCCCGGGATGGAGTTACAGACTGGAATCTAATCGAGGGGTTCGGGGTGGTTTATATACAGAATAACAGATACCCGGGAGGGAGTTACAAACTGGAATCTAATCGAGGGGTTCGGGGTGGTTTATATACAGAATAACAGATACCCCGGGAGGGTGTTACAGACTGGAATCTAATCGAGGGGTTCGGGGTGGTTTATATACAGAATAACAGATACCCCGGGAGGGAGTTACAGACTGGAATCTAATCGAGGGGTTCGGGGTGGGGTTTATATACAGAAGAACAGATGCCCCGGGAGGGAGTTACAGACTGGAATCGAATCGAGGGGTTCGGGGTCGGGTTTATATACAGAATAACAGATACCCCGGGAGGGAGTTACAGACTGGAATCTAATCGAGGGGTTCGGGGTGGGGTTTATATACAGAATAACAGACACCCCGGGAGGGAGTTACAGACTGGAATCTAATCGAGGGTTTTGGGGTGTTTTATATACAGAATAACAGATACCCCGGGAGGGAGTTACAGACTGGAATCTAATCGAGGGGTTCGGGGTGGGGTTTATATACAGATTAACAGATACCCCGGGAGGGAGTTACAGACTGGAATCTAATCGAGGGGTTCGGGGGGTTTATATGCAGAATAACAGATACCCCGGGAGGGAGTTACAGACTGGAATCTAATCGAGGGGTTCAGGGTGGTTTTTGTACAGAATAACAGATACGCCGGGAGGGAGTTACAGACTGGAATCTAATCGAGGGGTTCAGGGTGGGGTTTATATGCAGAATAACAGATACCCCGGGAGGGAGTTACAGACTGGAATCTAATCGAGGGGTTCAGGGTGGTTTTTGTACAGAATAACTGATACGCCGGGAGGGAGTTACAGACTGGAACCTAATCGAGGTGTTCGGGGTGGTTTATATAAAGAATAACAGATACCCCGGGAGGGAGTTACAGACTGGAATCTAAGCGAGAGGTTCGGGGTGCAGTGTATATACAGAATAACAGATACCCCGGGTGGGAGTTACAGACTGGAATCTAATCAAGGGGTTCAGGGTGGGGTTTATATACAGAATAATAGATACCCCGGGAGGGAGTTACAGACTGGAATCTAATCGAGGGGTTCGGGGTGTTTTATTTACAGAATAACAGATACCCGGGGAGGGAGTTACAGAATGGAATCTAATCGAGGGGTGTGGGGTGGGGTTTATATACAGAATAACAGATACCCCGGGAGGGAGTTACAGACTGGAATCTAATCGAGGGGTTCGGGGTGGGGTTTATATACAGAATAACAGATACCCCGGGAGGGAGTTACAGACTGGAATCTAATCGAGGGGTTCGGGGTGGGGTTTATATACAGAATAACAGATACCCCGGGAGGGAGTTACAGACTGGAATTTAATCGAGGGGTTCGGGGTGGGGTTTATATACAGAATAACAGATACCCCGGGAGGGAGTTACAGACGGGAATCTAATCGAGGGGTTCGGGGTGGGGTTTATATACAGAATAACAGATACCCCGGGAGGGAGTTACAGACTGGAATCTAATCGAGGGGTTCGGGGTGGGGTTTATATACAGAATAACAGATACCCCGGGGATGGAGTTACAGACTGGAATCTAATCGAGGGGTTCGGTGTGGGGTTTATATACAGAATAACAGATACCCCGGGAGGGAGTAACAGACTGGAATCTAATCGAGGGGTTCGGGGTGGTTTATATACAGAATAACAGGTACCCGGGAGGGAGTTACAGACTGGAATCTAATCGAGGGGTTCGGGGTGGTTTATATACAGAATAACAGATACCCCGGGAGGGAGTTACAGACTGGAATCTAATCGAGGGGTTCGGGGTGGTTTATATACAGAATAACAGATACCCCGGGAGGGAGTTACAGACTGGAATCTAATCGAGGGGTTCGGGGTGGGGTTTATATACAGATTAACAGATACCCCGGGAGGGAGTTACAGACTGGAATCTAATCGAGGGGTTCAGGGTCGTTTTTGTACAGAATAACAGATACGCCGGGAGGGAGTTACAGACTGGAATCTAATCGAGGGGTTCAGGGTGGGGTTTATATGCTGAATAACAGATACCCCGGGAGGGAGTTACAGACTGGAATCTAATCGAGGGGTTCAGGGTGGTTTTTGTACAGAATAACTGATACGCCGGGAGGGAGTTACAGACTGGAACCTAATCGAGGTGTTCGGGGTGGTGTATATAAAGAATAACAGATACCCCGGGAGGGAGTTACAGACTGGAATGTAAGCGAGGGGTTCGGGGTGGGGTTTATATACAGAATAACAGATACCCCGGGAGGGAGTTACAGACTGGAATCTAATCGAGGGGTTCGGGGTGGTTTATATACAGAATAACAGATGCCCCGGGAGGGAGTTACAGACTGGAATCTAATCGAGGGGTTCGGGGTGGGGTTTATATACAGAATAACAGATACCCCGGGAGGGAGTTACAGACTGGAATCTAATCGAGGGGTTCGGGGTGCAGTGTATATACAGAATAACAGATACCCCGGGTGGGAGTTACAGACTGGAATCTAATCAAGGGGTTCAGGGTGGGGTTTATATACAGAATAATAGATACCCCGGGAGGGAGTTACAGACTGGAATCTAATCGAGGGGTTCGGGGTGTTTTATTTACAGAATAACAGATACCCGGGGAGGGAGTTACAGACTGGAATCTAATCGAGGGGTGTGGGGTGGGGTTTATATACAGAATAACAGATACCCCGGGTGGGAGTTACAGACTGGAATCTAATCGAGGGGTTCGGGGTGGGGTTTATATACAGAATAACAGATACCCCGGGAGGGAGTTACAGACTGGAATCTAATCGAGGGGTTCGGGGTGGGGTTTATATACAGAATAACAGATACCCCAGGAGGGAGTTTCAGACTGGAATCTAATCGAGGGGTTCGGGGTGGGGTTTATATACAGAATAACAGATACCCCGGGAGGGAGTTACAGACTGGAATCTAATCGAGGGGTTCGGGGTGGGGTTTATATACAGAATAACAGATACCCCGGGGAGGGAGTTACAGACTGGAATCTAATCGAGGGGTTCGGGGTGTTTATTTACAGAATAACAGATAACCCGGGGAGGGAGTTACAGTCTGGAATCTAATCGAGGGGTTTGGGGTGGTTTATATACAGAATAACAGATACCCCGGGAGGGAGTTACAGTCTGGAATCTAATCGAGGGGTTCGGGGTGGTTTATATACAGAATAACAGATACCCCGGGAGGGAGTTACAGTCTGGAATCTAATCGAGGGGTTCGGGGTGTTTATTTACAGAATAACAGATAACCCGGGGAGGGAGTTACAGACTGGAATCTAATCGAGGGGTTTGGGGTGGTTTATATACAGAATAACAGATACCCCTGGAGGGAGTTACAAACTGGAATCTAATCGAGGGGTTTGGGGTGGTTTATATACAGAATAACAGATACCCCGGGAGGGGTTTACAGACTGGAATCTAATCGAGGGGTTCGGGGTGGTTTATATACAGAATAACAGATACCCTGGGAGGGAGTTACAGACGGGAATCTAATCGAGGGGTTCGGGGTGGTTTATATACAGAATAACAGATACCCCGGGAGGGAGTTACAGACTGGAATCTAATCGAGCGGTTCAGGGTGGGGTTTATACAGAGAATAACAGATACCCCGGGAGAGAGTTACAGACTGGAATCTAATCGAGGGGTTCGGGGTGGGGTTTATATACAGAATAACAGATACCCGGGAGGGAGTTACAAACTGGAATCTAATTGAGGGGTTCGGGTGGTTTATATGCAGAATAACAGATACCCCGGGGAGGGAGTTACTGACTGGAATCTAATCGAGGGTTTCGGGGTGGTTTATATGCAGAATAACAGATACCCTGGGGAGGGAGTTACTGACTGGAATCTAATCGAGGGTTTCGGGCTGGTTTATATGCAGAATAACAGATACCCCGGGGAGGGAGTTACTGACTGGAATCTAATCGAGGGGTTCAGGGTGGTTTATATACAGAACAACCGATACCCCGGGAGAGAGTTACAGACTGGAATCTAATCGAGGGGTTCAGGGTGGTTTATATACAGAATAACAGATACCCCGGGAGGGAGTTACAGACTGGAATCTAATCGAGGGGTTCGGGGTGGGGTTTATATACAGAATAACAGATACCCCGGGGAGGGAGTTACAGACGGGAATCTAATCGAGGGGTTCAGGGTGGGGTTTATATACAGAATAACAGATACCCGGGAGGGAGTTACAGACTGGAATCTAATCGAGGGGTTAGGTGTGGTTTATATACAGAATAACTTATACCAAGGGGTGGGAGTTGCAGACTGGAATCTAATCGAGGGTTTCGGTGGGGTGTATATACAGAATAACAGATACCCCGGGGAGGGAGTTACAGACTGGAATCTAATCGAGGGGTTCGGGGTGGTTTATATACAGAATAACAGGTACCCGGGAGGGAGTTACAGACTGGAATCTAATCGAGGGGTGTTTGGGTTGGGGTTTATATACAGAATAATAGATACCTCGGGAGGGAGTTACAGACTGGAATCTAATCTAGGGGTTCGGGGTGGGGTTTATACAAAGAATAACAGATACCCCGGGAGGGAGTTACAGACTGGAATCGAATCGAGGGGTTCGGGGTGGGGTTTATATGCAGAATAACAGATACCCGGGGAGGGAGTTACAGACTGGAATCTAATCGAGGGGTGTTTGGGGTGGGGTTTATATACAGAATAATAGATACCCCGGGAGCGAGTTACAGACTGGAATCTAATCGAGGGGTTCGGGGTGGGGTTTATATACAGAATAACAGATACCCCGGGAAGGAGTTACACAGTGGAATCTAATCGAGGGGTGTTTCGGGTGGGGTTTATATACAGAATAATAGATACCCCGGGAGGGAGTTACAGACTGGAATCTAATCGAGGGGTTCGGGGTGGGGTTTATATACAGAATAACAGATACCCCGGTAGGGAGTTACAAACTGAATCTAATCGAGGGGTTCGGGGTGGTTTATATACAGAATAACAGATACCCCGGGAGGGAGTTACAGACTGGAATCTAATCGAGGGGTTCAGGGTGGGGTTTATATACAGAATAACAGATACCCCGGGAGGGAGTTACAGACGGGAATCTAATCGAGGGGTTCGGGGTGGTTTATATACAGAATAACAGATACTCCGGGGAGGGAGTTACACACTGGAATCTAATCGAGGGGTTCGGTGTGGTTTCTATACAGAATAACAGATACCCCGGGAGGGAGTTACAGACTGGAATCTAATCGAGGGGTTCGGTGTGGTTTATATACAGAATAACAGATACCCCGGGAGGGAGTTACAGACTGGAATCTAATCGAGGGGTGTTTGGGGTGGGGTGTATATACAGAATAACAGATACCCCGGGAGTGAGTTACAGACTGGAATCTAATCGAGGGGTTCGGTGTGGTTTATATACAGAATAACAGATACCCCGGGAGGGAGTTACAGACTGGAATCTAATCGAGGGGTTCGGGGTGGGGTTTATACACAGAATAATAGATACCTCGGGAGGGAGTTACAGACTGGAATCTCATCGAGGGGTTCGGGGTGGTTTATATACAGAATAACAGATACCACGGGAGGGAGTTACAGACTGGAATCTAATCGAGGGGTTCGGGGTGGGGTTTATATACAGAACAATAGATACCTCGGGAGGGAGTTACAGACTGGAATCTCATCGAGGGGTTCGGGGTGGGGTTTATACACAGAATAACAGATAGCCCGGGAGGGAGTTACAGACTGGAATCTAATCGAGGGGTTCGGGGTGGTTTATATACAGAATAACAGATACCCGGGATGGAGTTACAGACTGGAATCTAATCGAGGGGTGTTTGGGGTGGTGTTTATATACAGAATAACAGATACCCTGGGAGGGTGTTACAGACTGGAATCTGATCGAGGGGTCGGGGTGGGGTTTATATACAGAATAACAGATACCCCGGGAGGGAGTTACAGACTGGAATCTAATCGAGGGGTTCGGGGTGGGGTTTATATACAGAATAACAGATACCCCTGGGGGGGAGTTACAGACTGGAATCTAATCGAGGGGTTCAGGGTGGGGTTTACATACAGAATAACAGATACCCCGGGGAGGGAGTTACAGACTGGAATCTAATCGAGGGGTTCGGTGTGGGGTTTATATACAGAATAACAGATACCCGGGAGGGAGTTACAGACTGGAATCTAATCGGGGGGTGTTTGGGGTGGGGTTTTTATACAGAATAACAGATACCCCGGGAGGGAGTTACAGACTGGAATCTAATCGAGGGGTTCAGGTTGGTTTATATACAGAATAACAGATACCCCGGTGAGGGAGTTACAGACTGGAATCTAATCGAGGGGTTCAGGTTGGTTTATATACAGAATAACAGATACCCCGGGGAGGGAGTTACAGACTGGAATCTAATCGAGGGGTTCAGGGTGGTTTATATATAGAATAACAGATACCCCGGGAGGGAGTTACACACTGGAATCTAATCGAGGGGTTCAGGTTGGTTTATATACAGAATAACAGATACCCCGGGGAGGGAGTTACAGACTGGAATCTAATTGAGGGGTTCGGGGTGGTTTATATATAGAATAACAGATACCCCGGGAGGGAGTTACACACTGGAATCTAATCGAGGGGTTCAGGTTGGTTTATATACAGAATAACAGATACCCCGGGGAGGGAGTTACAGACTGGAATCTAATCGAGGGGTTCGGGGTGGTTTATATAGAGAATAACAGATACCCCGGGAGGGAGATACAGACTGGAATCTAATCGAGGGGTTCGGGGTGGTTTATATACAGAATAACAGATACCCCGGGGAGGGAGTTACAGACTGGAATCTAATCGAGGGGTTCGGGGTGGGGTTTATATACAGACGAACAGATACCCCGGGAGGGAGTTACAGACTGGAATCTAATCGAGGGGTTCGGGGTGGGGTTTATATACAGAATAACACATACCCTGTGAGGGAGTTACAGACTGGAATCTAATCGAGGGGTTCGGGGTGGGGTTTATATACAGAATAATAGACTTCCTGGGAGGGAGTTACAGACTGGAATCTAATCGAGGGGTTCAGGGTGGTTTATATACAGAATAACAGATACCCCGGGAGGGAGTTACAGACTGGAATCTAATCGAGGGGTTCGGGGTGGTTTATATACAGAATAACAGATACTCCGGGGAGGGAGTTACACACTGGAATCTAATCGAGGGGTTCGGTGTGGTTTCTATACAGAATAACAGATACCCCGGGAGGGAGTTACAGACTGGAATCTAATCGAGGGGTTCGGTGTGGTTTATATACAGAATAACAGATACCCCGGGAGGGAGTTACAGACTGGAATCTAATCGAGGGGTGTTTGGGGTGGGGTGTATATACAGAATAACAGATACCCCGGGAGTGAGTTACAGACTGGAATCTAATCGAGGGGTTCGGTGTGGTTTATATACAGAATAACAGATACCCCGGGAGGGAGTTACAGACTGGAATCTAATCGAGGGGTTCGGGGTGGGGTTTATACACAGAATAATAGATACCTCGGGAGGGAGTTACAGACTGGAATCTCATCGAGGGGTTCGGGGTGGTTTATATACAGAATAACAGATACCACGGGAGGGAGTTACAGACTGGAATCTAATCGAGGGGTTCGGGGTGGGGTTTATATACAGAACAATAGATACCTCGGGAGGGAGTTACAGACTGGAATCTCATCGAGGGGTTCGGGGTGGGGTTTATACACAGAATAACAGATAGCCCGGGAGGGAGTTACAGACTGGAATCTAATCGAGGGGTTCGGGGTGGTTTATATACAGAATAACAGATACCCGGGATGGAGTTACAGACTGGAATCTAATCGAGGGGTGTTTGGGGTGGTGTTTATATACAGAATAACAGATACCCTGGGAGGGAGTTACAGACTGGAATCTGATCGAGGGGTCGGGGTGGGGTTTATATACAGAATAACAGATACCCCGGGAGGGAGTTACAGACTGGAATCTAATCGAGGGGTTCGGGGTGGGGTTTATATACAGAATAACAGATACCCCTGGGGGGGAGTTACAGACTGGAATCTAATCGAGGGGTTCAGGGTGGGGTTTACATACAGAATAACAGATACCCCGGGGAGGGAGTTACAGACTGGAATCTAATCGAGGGGTTCGGTGTGGGGTTTATATACAGAATAACAGATACCCGGGAGGGAGTTACAGACTGGAATCTAATCGGGGGGTGTTTGGGGTGGGGTTTTTATACAGAATAACAGATACCCCGGGAGGGAGTTACAGACTGGAATCTAATCGAGGGGTTCAGGTTGGTTTATATACAGAATAACAGATACCCCGGTGAGGGAGTTACAGACTGGAATCTAATCGAGGGGTTCAGGTTGGTTTATATACAGAATAACAGATACCCCGGGGAGGGAGTTACAGACTGGAATCTAATCGAGGGGTTCAGGGTGGTTTATATATAGAATAACAGATACCCCGGGAGGGAGTTACACACTGGAATCTAATCGAGGGGTTCAGGTTGGTTTATATACAGAATAACAGATACCCCGGGGAGGGAGTTACAGACTGGAATCTAATCGAGGGGTTCGGGGTGGTTTATATATAGAATAACAGATACCCCGGGAGGGAGTTACACACTGGAATCTAATCGAGGGGTTCAGGTTGGTTTATATACAGAATAACAGATACCCCGGGGAGGGAGTTACAGACTGGAATCTAATCGAGGGGTTCGGGGTGGTTTATATAGAGAATAACAGATACCCCGGGAGGGAGATACAGACTGGAATCTAATCGAGGGGTTCGGGGTGGTTTATATACAGAATAACAGATACCCCGGGGAGGGAGTTACAGACTGGAATCTAATCGAGGGGTTCGGGGTGGGGTTTATATACAGACGAACAGATACCCCGGGAGGGAGTTACAGACTGGAATCTAATCGAGGGGTTCGGGGTGGGGTTTATATACAGAATAACACATACCCTGTGAGGGAGTTACAGACTGGAATCTAATCGAGGGGTTCGGGGTGGGGTTTATATACAGAATAATAGACTTCCTGGGAGGGAGTTACAGACTGGAATCTAATCGAGGGGTTCAGGGTGGTTTATATACAGAATAACAGATACCCCGGGAGGGAGTTACAGACTGGAATCTAATCGAGGGGTTCGGGGTGGTTTATTTACAGAACAACAGATACCCCGGGGAGGGAGTTACAGACTGGAATCTAATCGAGGGCCTCGGGGTGGTTTATATGCAGAATAACAGATACCCCAGGAGGGAGTTACAGACTGGAATCTAATCGAGGGGTTTCGGGTGTTAATGTACAGAATAACAGATACCCCGGGAGGGAGTTACAGACTGGAATCTAATCGAGGGGTTCGGGGTGGTTTATATACAGAATAACAGATACCCCGGGAGGGAGTTACAGACTGGAATCTAATCGAGGGGTTCGGGGTGGTTTATATACAGAATAACAGATACCCCGGGAGGGAGTTACAGACTGGAATCTAATCGAGGTGTTCGGGGTGGTTTATATACAGAATAACAGATACCCCGGGAGGGGAGTTACAGACTGGAATCTAATCGAGGGGTTCGGGGGGGTTTATATACAGAATAACAGATACCCGGGAGTGAGTTTCAGACTGGAATCTAATCGAGGTGTTCGGGGTGGTTTATATACAGAATAACAGATACCCCGGGAGGGAGTTACAGACTGGAATCTAATCGAGGGGTTCGGGGGGGTTGAAAAACAGAATAACAGATACCCTGGGAGGGAGTTACAGACTGGAATCTAATCGAGGGGTTCAGGGTGGTTTATATACAGAATAACAGATAACCCGGGGAGGGAGTTACAGACTGGAATCTAATCGAGGGTTTAGGGGTGGTTTATATACAGAATAACAGATACCCGGGAGGGAGTGACATACTGGAATCTAATCGAGGGGTTCGGGGTGGTTTATGTACAGAATAACAGATACCCCGGGATGGAGTTACAGACTGGAATCTAATCGAGGGGTTCGGGGTGGTTTATATACAGAATAACAGATACCCCAGGAGGGAGTTACAGACTGGAATCTAATCGAGGGGTGTTTGGGTTGGGGTTTATATACAGAATAATAGATACCTCGGGAGGGAGTTACAGACTGGAATCTAATCGAGGGGTTCGGGGTGGGGTTTATACAAAGAATAACAGATACCCCGGGAGGGAGTTACAGACTGGAATCGAATCGAGGGATTCGGGGTGGGGTTTATATGCAGAATAACAGATACCCCGGGAGGGAGTTACAGACTGGAATCTAATCGAGGGGTGTTTGGGGTGGGGTTTATATACAGAATAATAGATACCCCGGGAGCGAGTTACAGACTGGAATCTAATCGAGGGGTTCGGGGTGGGGTTTATATACAGAATAACAGATACCCCGGGAAGGAGTTACACAGTGGAATCTAATCGAGGGGTGTTTCGGGTGGGGTTTATATACAGAATAATAGATACCCCGGGAGGGAGTTACAGACTGGAATCTAATCGAGGGGTTCGGGGTGGGGTTTATATACAGAATAACAGATACCCCGGTAGGGAGTTACAAACTGAATCTAATCGAGGGGTTCGGGGTGGTTTATATACAGAATAACAGATACCCCGGGAGGGAGTTACAGACTGGAATCTAATCGAGGGGTTCAGGGTGGGGTTTATATACAGAATAACAGATACCCCGGGAGGGAGTTACAGACGGGAATCTAATCGAGGGGTTCGGGGTGGTTTATATACAGAATAACAGATACTCCGGGGAGGGAGTTACACACTGGAATCTAATCGAGGGGTTCGGTGTGGTTTCTATACAGAATAACAGATACCCCGGGAGGGAGTTACAGACTGGAATCTAATCGAGGGGTTCGGTGTGGTTTATATACAGAATAACAGATACCCCGGGAGGGAGTTACAGACTGGAATCTAATCGAGGGGTGTTTGGGGTGGGGTGTATGTACAGAATAACAGATACCCCGGGAGTGAGTTACAGACTGGAATCTAATCGAGGGGTTCGGTGTGGTTTATATACAGAATAACAGATACCCCGGGAGGGAGTTACAGACTGGAATCTAATCGAGGGGTTCGGGGTGGGGTTTATACACAGAATAATAGATACCTCGGGAGGGAGTTACAGACTGGAATCTCATCGAGGGGTTCGGGGTGGTTTATATACAGAATAACAGATACCACGGGAGGGAGTTACAGACTGGAATCTAATCGAGGGGTTCGGGGTGGGGTTTATATACAGAACAATAGATACCTCGGGAGGGAGTTACAGACTGGAATCTCATCGAGGGGTTCGGGGTGGGGTTTATACACAGAATAACAGATAGCCCGGGAGGGAGTTACAGACTGGAATCTAATCGAGGGGTTCGGGGTGGTTTATATACAGAATAACAGATACCCGGGATGGAGTTACAGACTGGAATCTAATCGAGGGGTGTTTGGGGTGGTGTTTATATACAGAATAACAGATACCCTGGGAGGGTGTTACAGACTGGAATCTGATCGAGGGGTCGGGGTGGGGTTTATATACAGAATAACAGATACCCCGGGAGGGAGTTACAGACTGGAATCTAATCGAGGGGTTCGGGGTGGGGTTTATATACAGAATAACAGATACCCCTGGGGGGGAGTTACAGACTGGAATCTAATCGAGGGGTTCAGGGTGGGGTTTACATACAGAATAACAGATACCCCCGGGAGGGAGTTACAGACTGGAATCTAATCGGGGGGTGTTTGGGGTGGGGTTTTTATACAGAATAACAGATACCCCGGGAGGGAGTTACAGACTGGAATCTAATCGAGGGGTTCAGGTTGGTTTATATACAGAATAACAGATACCCCGGTGAGGGAGTTACAGACTGGAATCTAATCGAGGGGTTCAGGTTGGTTTATATACAGAATAACAGATATCCCGGGGAGGGAGTTACAGACTGGAATCTAATCGAGGGGTTCAGGGTGGTTTATATATAGAATAACAGATACCCCGGGAGGGAGTTACACACTGGAATCTAATCGAGGGGTTCAGGTTGGTTTATATACAGAATAACAGATACCCCGGGGAGGGAGTTACAGACTGGAATCTAATTGAGGGGTTCGGGGTGGTTTATATATAGAATAACAGATACCCCGGGAGGGAGTTACACACTGGAATCTAATCGAGGGGTTCAGGTTGGTTTATATACAGAATAACAGATACCCCGGGGAGGGAGTTACAGACTGGAATCTAATCGAGGGGTTCGGGGTGGTTTATATAGAGAATAACAGATACCCCGGGAGGGAGATACAGACTGGAATCTAATCGAGGGGTTCGGGGTGGTTTATATACAGAATAACAGATACCCCGGGGAGGGAGTTACAGACTGGAATCTAATCGAGGGGTTCGGGGTGGGGTTTATATACAGACGAACAGATACCCCGGGAGGGAGTTACAGACTGGAATCTAATCGAGGGGTTCGGGGTGGGGTTTATATACAGAATAACACATACCCTGTGAGGGAGTTACAGACTGGAATCTAATCGAGGGGTTCGGGGTGGGGTTTATATACAGAATAATAGACTTCCTGGGAGGGAGTTACAGACTGGAATCTAATCGAGGGGTTCAGGGTGGTTTATATACAGAATAACAGATACCCCGGGAGGGAGTTACAGACTGGAATCTAATCGAGGGGTTCGGGGTGGTTTATATACAGAATAACAGATACTCCGGGGAGGGAGTTACACACTGGAATCTAATCGAGGGGTTCGGTGTGGTTTCTATACAGAATAACAGATACCCCGGGAGGGAGTTACAGACTGGAATCTAATCGAGGGGTTCGGTGTGGTTTATATACAGAATAACAGATACCCCGGGAGGGAGTTACAGACTGGAATCTAATCGAGGGGTGTTTGGGGTGGGGTGTATATACAGAATAACAGATACCCCGGGAGTGAGTTACAGACTGGAATCTAATCGAGGGGTTCGGTGTGGTTTATATACAGAATAACAGATACCCCGGGAGGGAGTTACAGACTGGAATCTAATCGAGGGGTTCGGGGTGGGGTTTATACACAGAATAATAGATACCTCGGGAGGGAGTTACAGACTGGAATCTCATCGAGGGGTTCGGGGTGGTTTATATACAGAATAACAGATACCACGGGAGGGAGTTACAGACTGGAATCTAATCGAGGGGTTCGGGGTGGGGTTTATATACAGAACAATAGATACCTCGGGAGGGAGTTACAGACTGGAATCTCATCGAGGGGTTCGGGGTGGGGTTTATACACAGAATAACAGATAGCCCGGGAGGGAGTTACAGACTGGAATCTAATCGAGGGGTTCGGGGTGGTTTATATACAGAATAACAGATACCCGGGATGGAGTTACAGACTGGAATCTAATCGAGGGGTGTTTGGGGTGGTGTTTATATACAGAATAACAGATACCCTGGGAGGGAGTTACAGACTGGAATCTGATCGAGGGGTCGGGGTGGGGTTTATATACAGAATAACAGATACCCCGGGAGGGAGTTACAGACTGGAATCTAATCGAGGGGTTCGGGGTGGGGTTTATATACAGAATAACAGATACCCCTGGGGGGGAGTTACAGACTGGAATCTAATCGAGGGGTTCAGGGTGGGGTTTACATACAGAATAACAGATACCCCGGGGAGGGAGTTACAGACTGGAATCTAATCGAGGGGTTCGGTGTGGGGTTTATATACAGAATAACAGATACCCGGGAGGGAGTTACAGACTGGAATCTAATCGGGGGGTGTTTGGGGTGGGGTTTTTATACAGAATAACAGATACCCCGGGAGGGAGTTACAGACTGGAATCTAATCGAGGGGTTCAGGTTGGTTTATATACAGAATAACAGATACCCCGGTGAGGGAGTTACAGACTGGAATCTAATCGAGGGGTTCAGGTTGGTTTATATACAGAATAACAGATACCCCGGGGAGGGAGTTACAGACTGGAATCTAATCGAGGGGTTCAGGGTGGTTTATATATAGAATAACAGATACCCCGGGAGGGAGTTACACACTGGAATCTAATCGAGGGGTTCAGGTTGGTTTATATACAGAATAACAGATACCCCGGGGAGGGAGTTACAGACTGGAATCTAATCGAGGGGTTCGGGGTGGTTTATATATAGAATAACAGATACCCCGGGAGGGAGTTACACACTGGAATCTAATCGAGGGGTTCAGGTTGGTTTATATACAGAATAACAGATACCCCGGGGAGGGAGTTACAGACTGGAATCTAATCGAGGGGTTCGGGGTGGTTTATATAGAGAATAACAGATACCCCGGGAGGGAGATACAGACTGGAATCTAATCGAGGGGTTCGGGGTGGTTTATATACAGAATAACAGATACCCCGGGGAGGGAGTTACAGACTGGAATCTAATCGAGGGGTTCGGGGTGGGGTTTATATACAGACGAACAGATACCCCGGGAGGGAGTTACAGACTGGAATCTAATCGAGGGGTTCGGGGTGGGGTTTATATACAGAATAACACATACCCTGTGAGGGAGTTACAGACTGGAATCTAATCGAGGGGTTCGGGGTGGGGTTTATATACAGAATAATAGACTTCCTGGGAGGGAGTTACAGACTGGAATCTAATCGAGGGGTTCAGGGTGGTTTATATACAGAATAACAGATACCCCGGGAGGGAGTTACAGACTGGAATCTAATCGAGGGGTTCGGGGTGGTTTATTTACAGAACAACAGATACCCCGGGGAGGGAGTTACAGACTGGAATCTAATCGAGGGCCTCGGGGTGGTTTATATGCAGAATAACAGATACCCCAGGAGGGAGTTACAGACTGGAATCTAATCGAGGGGTTTCGGGTGTTAATGTACAGAATAACAGATACCCCGGGAGGGAGTTACAGACTGGAATCTAATCGAGGGGTTCGGGGTGGTTTATATACAGAATAACAGATACCCCGGGAGGGAGTTACAGACTGGAATCTAATCGAGGGGTTCGGGGTGGTTTATATACAGAATAACAGATACCCCGGGAGGGAGTTACAGACTGGAATCTAATCGAGGTGTTCGGGGTGGTTTATATACAGAATAACAGATACCCCGGGAGGGGAGTTACAGACTGGAATCTAATCGAGGGGTTCGGGGGGGTTTATATACAGAATAACAGATACCCGGGAGTGAGTTTCAGACTGGAATCTAATCGAGGTGTTCGGGGTGGTTTATATACAGAATAACAGATACCCCGGGAGGGAGTTACAGACTGGAATCTAATCGAGGGGTTCGGGGGGGTTGAAAAACAGAATAACAGATACCCTGGGAGGGAGTTACAGACTGGAATCTAATCGAGGGGTTCAGGGTGGTTTATATACAGAATAACAGATAACCCGGGGAGGGAGTTACAGACTGGAATCTAATCGAGGGTTTAGGGGTGGTTTATATACAGAATAACAGATACCCGGGAGGGAGTGACATACTGGAATCTAATCGAGGGGTTCGGGGTGGTTTATGTACAGAATAACAGATACCCCGGGATGGAGTTACAGACTGGAATCTAATCGAGGGGTTCGGGGTGGTTTATATACAGAATAACAGATACCCGGGAGGGAGTTACAAACTGGAATCTAATCGAGGGGTTCGGGGTGGTTTATATACAGAATAACAGATACCCCGGGAGGGTGTTACAGACTGGAATCTAATCGAGGGGTTCGGGGTGGTTTATATACAGAATAACAGATACCCCGGGAGGGAGTTACAGACTGGAATCTAATCGAGGGGTTCCGGGTGGGGTTTATATACAGAAGAACAGATGCCCCGGGAGGGAGTTACAGACTGGAATCGAATCGAGGGGTTCGGGGTCGGGTTTATATACAGAATAACAGATACCCCGGGAGGGAGTTACAGACTGGAATCTAATCGATGGGTTCGGGGTGGGGTTTATATACAGAATAACAGACACCCCGGGAGGGAGTTACAGACTGGAATCTAATCGAGGGTTTTGGGGTGTTTTATATACAGAATAACAGATACCGCGGGGATGGAGTTACAGACTGGAATCTAATCGAGGGGTTCAGGGTGGGGTTTATATACAGAATATCAGATACCCCGGGGAGGGAGTTACAGACTGGAATCTAATCGAGGGGTTCGGGGTGGGGTTTATATACAGAATAACAGATACCCCGGGAGGGAGTTACAGACTGGAATCTAATCGAGGGGTTCAGGGTGGGATTTATATACAGAATAACAGATACCCCGGGAGGGAGTTACAGACTGGAATCTAATCGAGGGGTTCAGGGTGGGATTTATATACAGAATAACAGATACCCCGGGAGGGAGTTACAGACTGGAATCTAATCGAGGGGTTCGGGGGGGTTTATATGCAGAACAACAGATACCCTGGGAGAGAGTTACAGACTGGAATCTAATCGAGGGGTTCGGGGTGGGATTTATATACAGAATAACAGATACCCCGGGAGGGAGTTACAGACTGGAATCTAATCGAGGGGTTCGGGGTGGGGTTTATATACAGATTAACAGATACCCCGGGAGGGAGTTACAGACTGGAATCTAATCGAGGGGTTCGGGGGGTTTATATGCAGAATAACAGATACCCCGGGAGGGAGTTACAGACTGGAATCTAATCGAGGGGTTCAGGGTGGTTTTTGTACAGAATAACAGATACGCCGGGAAGGAGTTACAGACTGGAATCTAATCGAGGGGTTCAGGGTGGGGTTTATATGCAGAATAACAGATACCCCGGGAGGGAGTTACAGACTGGAATCTAATCGAGGGGTTCAGGGTGGTTTTTGTACAGAATAACTGATACGCCGGGAGGGAGTTACAGACTGGAACCTAATCGAGGTGTTCGGGGTGGTTTATATAAAGAATAACAGATACCCCGGGAGGGAGTTACAGACTGGAATCTAAGCGAGAGGTTCGGGGTGCAGTGTATATACAGAATAACAGATACCCCAGGTGGGAGTTACAGACTGGAATCTAATCAAGGGGTTCAGGGTGGGGTTTATATACAGAATAATAGATACCCCGGGAGGGAGTTACAGACTGGAATCTAATCGAGGGGTTCGGGGTGTTTTATTTACAGAATAACAGATACCCGGGGAGGGAGTTACAGACTGGAATCTAATCGAGGTGTGTGGGGTGGGGTTTATATACAGAATAACAGATACCCCGGGAGGGAGTTACAGACTGGAATCTAATCGAGGGGTTCGGGGTGGGGTTTATATACAGAATAACAGATACCCCGGGAGGGAGTTACAGACTGGAATCTAATCGAGGGGTTCGGGGTGGGGTTTATATACAGAATAACAGATACCCCAGGAGGGAGTTTCAGACTGGAATCTAATCGAGGGGTTCGGGGTGGGGTTTATATACAGAATAACAGATACCCCGGGAGGGAGTTACAGACTGGAATCTAATCGAGGGGTTCGGGGTGGGGTTTATATACAGAATAACAGATACCCCGGGAGGGAGTTACAGACTGGAATCTAATCGAGGGGTTCGGGGTGGGGTTTATAAACAGAATAACAGATACCCCGGGGAGGGAGTTACAGACTGGAATCTAATCGAGGGGTTCCGGGGGGGTTTATTTACAGAATAATAGATACCCCGGGAGGGAGTTACAGTCTGGAATCTAATCGAGGGGTTTGGGGTGGTTTATATACAGAATAACAGATACCCCGGGAGGGAGTTACAGTCTGGAATCTAATCGAGGGGTTCGGGGTGTTTATTTACAGAATAACAGATAACCCGGGGAGGGAGTTACAGACGGGAATCTAATCGAGGGGTTTGGGGTGGTTTATATACAGAATAACAGATACCCCTGGAGGGAGTTACAAACTGGAATCTAATCGAGGGGTTTGGGGTGGTTTATATACAGAATAACAGATACCCCGGGAGGGGTTTACAGACTGGAATCTAATCGAGGGGTTCGGGGTGGTTTATATACAGAATAACAGATACCCTGGGAGGGAGTTACAGACGGGAATCTAATCGAGGGGTTCGGGGTGGTTTATATACAGAATAACAGATACCCCGTGAGGGAGTTACAGACTGGAATCTAATCGAGGGGTTCAGGGTGGTTTATATACAGAATAACAGACATCCCGGGAGGGAGTTACAGACTGGAATCTAATCGAGGGGTTCAGGGTGGTTTATACACAGAATAACAGATACCCCAGGCGGGAGTTACAAACTGGAATCTATTCGAGGGGTTCGGGGTGGGGTTTATATACAGAATAACAGATACCCCGGGAGGGAGTTACAGACTGGAATCTAATCGAGGGGTTCAGGGTGGGGTTTATATACAGAATAACAGATACCCCGGGAGGGAGTTACAGACTGGAATCTAATCGAGGGGTTCGGGGTGGGGTTTATATACAGAATAACAGATACCCCGGGAGGGAGTTACAGACTGGAATCTAATCGAGGGGTTCAGGGTGGGGTTTATATACAGAATAACAGATACCCCGGGAGGGAGTTACAGACTGGAATCTAATCGAGGGGTTCGGGGTGGGGTTTATATACAGAATAACAGATACCCCGGGAGGGAGTAACAGACTGGAATCTAATCGAGGGGTTCGGGGTGGGGTTTATATACAGAATAACAGATACCCCGGGAGGGAGTTTCAGACTGGAATCTAATCGAGGGGTTCGGGGTGGTTTATATACAGAATAACAGATACCCCGGGAGGGAGTTACAGACTGGAATCTAATCGAGCGGTTCAGGGTGGGGTTTATACAGAGAATAACAGA
This sequence comes from Chiloscyllium punctatum, assembly GCF_047496795.1. Classification (NCBI taxonomy): domain Eukaryota; kingdom Metazoa; phylum Chordata; class Chondrichthyes; order Orectolobiformes; family Hemiscylliidae; genus Chiloscyllium; species Chiloscyllium punctatum. Next base: position 335,843 of record NW_027309957.1, read on the forward strand.
TACCGCGGCAGAGAGTTACAGACTGGAATCTAATCGAGGGTTTCGGGGTGGGGTTTATATACAGAATAACAGATACCCGGGAGGGAGTTACAAACTGGAATCTAATTGAGGGGTTCGGGTGGTTTATATGCAGAATAACAGATACCCCGGGGAGGGAGTTACTGACTGGAATCTAATCGAGGGTTTCGGGGTGGTTTATATGCAGAATAACAGATACCCTGGGGAGGGAGTTACTGACTGGAATCTAATCGAGGGTTTCGGGCTGGTTTATATGCAGAATAACAGATACCCCGGGGAGGGAGTTACTGACTGGAATCTAATCGAGGGGTTCAGGGTGGTTTATATACAGAACAACCGATACCCCGGGAGAGAGTTACAGACTGGAATCTAATCGAGGGGTTCAGGGTGGTTTATATACAGAATAACAGATACCCCGGGAGGGAGTTACAGACTGGAATCTAATCGAGGGGTTCGGGGTGGGGTTTATATACAGAATAACAGATACCCCGGGGAGGGAGTTACAGACGGGAATCTAATCGAGGGGTTCAGGGTGGGGTTTATATACAGAATAACAGATACCCGGGAGGGAGTTACAGACTGGAATCTAATCGAGGGGTTAGGTGTGGTTTATATACAGAATAACTTATACCCCGGGGTGGGAGTTGCAGACTGGAATCTAATCGAGGGTTTCGGTGGGGTGTATATACAGAATAACAGATACCCCGGGGAGGGAGTTACAGACTGGAATCTAATCGAGGGGTTCGGGGTGGTTTATATACAGAATAACAGGTACCCGGGAGGGAGTTACAGACTGGAATCTAATCGAGGGGTGTTTGGGTTGGGGTTTATATACAGAATAATAGATACCTCGGGAGGGAGTTACAGACTGGAATCTAATCGAGGGGTTCGGGGTGGGGTTTATACAAAGAATAACAGATACCCCGGGAGGGAGTTACAGACTGGAATCGAATCGAGGGGTTCGGGGTGGGGTTTATATGCAGAATAACAGATACCCCGGGAGGGAGTTACAGACTGGAATCTAATCGAGGGGTGTTTGGGGTGGGGTTTATGTACAGAATAATAGATACCCCGGGAGCGAGTTACAGACTGGAATCTAATCGAGGGGTTCGGGGTGGGGTTTATATACAGAATAACAGATACCCCGGGAAGGAGTTACACAGTGGAATCTAATCGAGGGGTGTTTCGGGTGGGGTTTATATACAGAATAATAGATACCCCGGGAGGGAGTTACAGACTGGAATCTAATCGAGGGGTTCGGGGTGGGGTTTATATACAGAATAACAGATACCCCGGTAGGGAGTTACAAACTGAATCTAATCGAGGGGTTCGGGGTGGTTTATATACAGAATAACAGATACCCCGGGAGGGAGTTACAGACTGGAATCTAATCGAGGGGTTAAGGTTGGGTTTATATACAGAATAACAGATACCCCGGGAGGGAGTTACAGACTGGAATCTAATCGAGGGCTTCGGGGTGTGGTATGTACAGAATAACAGATACCCCAGGAGGGAGTTACAGACTGGAATCTAATTGAGGGGTTCAGGGTGGTTTATGTACAGAATAACAGATACCACGGGGAGGGAGTTACAGACTGCAATCTAATCGAGATGTTCGGGGTGGGGTTTATATACAGAATAACAGATACCCCGGGGAGGGAGTTACAGACTGGAATCTAATCGAGGGGTTCGGGGTGGTTTATATACAGAATAACAGATACCCCGGGAGGGTGTTACAGACTGGAATCTAATCGAGGGGTTCGGGGTGGTTTATATACAGAATAACAGATACCCCGGGAGGGAGTTACAGACTGGAATCTAATCGAGGGGTTCGGGGTGGGGTTTATATACAGAAGAACAGATGCCCCGGGAGGGAGTTACAGACTGGAATCTAATCGAGGGGTTCGGGGTCGGGTTTATATACAGAATAACAGATACCCCGGGAGGGAGTTACAGACTGGAATCTAATCGAGGGGTTCGGGGTGGGGTTTATATACAGAATAACAGACACCCCGGGAGGGAGTTACAGACTGGAATCTAATCGAGGTTTTTGGGGTGTTTTATATACAGAATAACAGATACCGCGGGGATGGAGTTACAGACTGGAATCTAATCGAGGGGTTCAGGGTGGGGTTTATATACAGAATATCAGATACCCCGGGGAGGGAGTTACAGACTGGAATCTAATCGAGGGGTTCGGGGTGGGGTTTATATACAGAATAACAGATACCCCGGGAGGGAGTTACAGACTGGAATCTAATCGAGGGGTTCGGGGGGGTTTATATACAGAACAACAGATACCCCAGGAGAGAGTTACAGACTGGAATCTAATCGAGGGGTTCGGGGTGGGATTTATATACAGAATAACAGATACCCCGGGAGGGAGTTACAGACTGGAATCTAATCGAGGGGTTCGGGGTGGGGTTTATATACAGATTAACAGATACCCCGGGAGGGAGTTACAGACTGGAATCTAATCGAGGGGTTCGGGGGGTTTATATGCAGAATAACAGATACCCCGGGAGGGAGTTACAGACTGGAATCTAATCGAGGGGTTCAGGGTGGTTTTTGTACAGAATAACAGATACGCCGGGAGGGAGTTACAGACTGGAATCTAATCGAGGGGTTCAGGGTGGGTTTTATATGCAGAATAACAGATACCCCGGGAGGGAGTTACAGACTGGAATCTAATCGAGGGGTTCAGGGTGGTTTTTGTACAGAATAACTGATACGCCGGGAGGGAGTTACAGACTGGAACCTAATCGAGGTGTTCGGGGTGGTTTATATAAAGAATAACAGATACCCCGGGAGGGAGTTACAGACTGGAATCTAATCGAGAGGTTCGGGGTGCAGTGTATATACAGAATAACAGATACCCCGGGTGGGAGTTACAGACTGGAATCTAATCGAGGGGTTCAGGGTGGTTTATATACAGAATAATAGATACCCCGGGAGGGAGTTACAGACTGGAATCTAATCGAGGGGTTCGGGGTGTTTTATTTACAGAATAACAGATACCCGGGGAGGGAGTTACAGACTGGAATCTAATCGAGGGGTGTGGGGTGGGGTTTATATACAGAATAACAGATACCCCGGGTGGGAGTTACAGACTGGAATCTAATCGAGGGGTTCAGGGTGGTTTATATACAGAATAATAGATACCCCGGGAGGGAGTTACAGACTGGAATCTAATCGAGGGGTTCGGGGTGTTTTATTTACAGAATAACAGATTCCCCGGGAGGGAGTTACAGACTGGAATCTAATCGAGGGTTTCGGGGTGGTTTATATACAGAATAACAGATACCCTGGGAGGGAGTTACAGACTGGAATCTAATCGAGGGGTTCGGGGTGGGGTTTATATACAGAATAACAGATACCCCGGGAGGGAGTTACAGACTGGAATCTAATCGAGGGGTTCGGGGTGGTTTATATACAGAATAACAGATACCCCAGGAGGGAGTTACAGACTGGAATCTAATCGAGGGGTTCGGGGTGGGGTTTATATACAGAATAACAGATACCCCGGGAGGGAGTTACAGACTGGAATCTAATCGAGGGGTTCGGGGTGGGGTTTATTTACAGAATAATAGATACCCCGGGAGGGAGTTACAGTCTGGAATCTAATCGAGGGGTTTGGGGTGGTTTATATACAGAATAACAGATACCCCGGGGAGGGAGTTACAGACTGGAATCTAATCGAGGGGTTCCGGGGGGGTTTATTTACAGAATAATAGATACCCCGGGAGGGAGTTACAGTCTGGAATCTAATCGAGGGGTTTGGGGTGGTTTATATACAGAATAACAGATACCCCGGGAGGGAGTTACAGTCTGGAATCTAATCGAGGGGTTCGGGGTGTTTATTTACAGAATAACAGATAACCCGGGGAGGGAGGTACAGACTGGAATCTAATCGAGGGGTTTGGGGTGGTTTATATACAGAATAACAGATACCCCTGGAGGGAGTTACAAACTGGAATCTAATCGAGGGGTTTGGGGTGGTTTATATACAGAATAACAGATACCCCGGGAGGGGTTTACAGACTGGAATCTAATCGAGGGGTTCGGGGTGGTTTATATACAGAATAACAGATACCCTGGGAGGGAGTTACAGACGGGAATCTAATCGAGGGTTTCGGGGTGGTTTATATACAGAATAACAGATACCCCGGGGAGGGAGTTACAGACTGGAATCTAATCGAGGGTTTCGGGGTGGGGTTTATATACAGAATAACAGATACCCCGTGAGGGAGTTACAGACTGGAATCTAATCGAGGGGTTCAGGGTGGTTTATATACAGAATAACAGACATCCCGGGAGGGAGTTACAGACTCGAATCTAATCGAGGGGTTCAGGGTGGTTTATACACAGAATAACAGATACCACAGGCGGGAGTTACAGACTGGAATCTAATCGAGGGGTGTGGGCTGGTTAATGTACAGAATAACAGATACCCGGGAGAGAGTTACAGACTGGAATCTAATCGAGGGGTTCGGGGTGGGGTTTATATACAGAATAACAGATACACCGGGAGGGAGTTGCAGACTGGAATCTAATCGAGGGGTTCAGGGTGGGGTTTATATACAGAATAACAGATACCCCGGGAGGGAGTTACAGACTGGAATCTAATCGAGGGGTTCGGGGTGGGGTTGAAAACAGAATAACAGATACCCCAGGAGGGAGTTTCAGACTGGAATCTAATCGAGGGGTTCGGGGTGGTTTATATACAGAATAACAGATACCCCGGGAGGAGTTACAGACTGGAATCTAATAGAGGGGTGTTTGGGGTGGGGTTTATATACAGAATAACAGATACCCCGAGGAGGGAGTTACAGACTGGAATCTAATCGAGGGGTGTTTGGGGTGGGGTTTATATACAGAATAACAGATACCCCGAGGAGGGAGTTACAGACTGGAATCTAATCGAGCGGTTCAGGGTGGGGTTTATACACAGAATAACAGATACCCCGGGAGAGAGTTACAGACTGGAATCTGATCGAGGGGTTCGGGGTGGGGTTTATACACAGAATAACAGATACTCCGGGAGGGAGTTACAGACTGGAATCTAATCGAGGGGTGTTTCGGGTGGGGTTTATATACAGAATAATAGATACCCCGGGAGGGAGTTACAGACTGGAATCTAATCAAGGGGTTTGGGGTGGTTTATATTCAGAATAACAGATACCCCGGGGAGGGAGTTACAGACTAGAATCTAATCAAGGGGTTCAGGGTGGGGTTTATATACAGAATAACAGATACCCCGGGAGGGAGTTTCAGACTGGAATCTAATCGAGGGGTTCAGGGTGGGGTATATACACAGAATAACAGATACCCCGGGAGGGTGTTACAGACTGGAATCTAATCGAGGGGTTCGGGGTGGGGTTTATATACAGAATAACAGATACCCCGGTAGGGAGTTACAAACTGGAATCTAATTGAGGGGTTCAGGGTGGGGTTTATATACAGAATAACAGATACCCCGGGAGGGAGTTACAGACTGGAATCTAATCGAGGGGTTCGGTGTGGTTTCTATACAGAATAACAGATACCCCGGGAGGGAGTTACAGACTGGAATCTAATCGAGGGGTTCGGGGTGTTTTATATACAGAATAACAGGTACCCGGGAGGGAGTTACAAACTGGAATCTAATTGAGGGGTTCGGGTGGTTTATATGCAGAATAACAGATACCCCGGGGAGGGAGTTACTGACTGGAATCTAATCGAGGGTTTCGGGGTGGTTTATATACAGAACAACCGATACCCCGGGAGAGAGTTACAGACTGGAATCTAATCGAGGGTTTCAGGGTGGTTTATATACAGAATAACAGATACCCCGGGAGGGAGTGACAGACTGGAATCTAATCGAGGGGTTCGGGGTGGGGTTTATATACAGAATAACAGATACCCCGGGGAGGGAGTTGCAGACTGGAATCTAATCGAGGGTTTCGGTGGGGTGTATATACAGAATAACAGATACCCCGGGGAGGGAGTTACAGACTGGAATCTAATCGAGGGGTTCAGGGTGGTTTATATACAGAATAACAGGTACCCGGGAGGGAGTTACAGACTGGAATCTAATCGAGGGGTTCGGGGTGGGGTTTATATACAGAATAACAGATACCCCGGGGAGGGAGTTGCAGACTGGAATCTAATCGAGGGTTCAGGGTGGGGTTTATATACAGAATAACAGATACCCCGGGAGGGAGTTACAGACTGGAATCTAATCGAGGGGTTCAGGGTGGGTAATATACAGAATAACAGGTACCCGGGAGGGAGTTACAGACTGGAATCTAATCGAGGGGTGTTTGGGTTGGGGTTTATATACAGAATAATAGATACCTCGGGAGGGAGTTACAGACTGGAATCTAATCGAGCGGTTCAGGGTGGGGTTTATACAGAGAATAACAGATACCCCGGGAGAGAGTTACAGACTGGAATCTAATCGAGGGGTTCGGGGTGGGGTTTATATACAGAATAACAGATACCCGGGAGGGAGTTACAAACTGGAATCTAATTGAGGGGTTCGGGTGGTTTATATGCAGAATAACAGATACCCCGGGGAGGGAGTTACTGACTGGAATCTAATCGAGGGTTTCGGGCTGGTTTATATGCAGAATAACAGATACCCCGGGGAGGGAGTTACTGACTGGAATCTAATCGAGGGGTTCAGGGTGGTTTATATACAGAACAACCGATACCCCGGGAGGGTGTTACAGACTGGAATCTAATCGAGGGGTTCGGGGTGGTTTATATACAGAATAACAGATACCCCGGGAGGGTGTTACAGACTGGAATCTAATCGAGGGGTTCGGGGTGGGGTTTATATACAGAATAACAGATACCCCGGGGAGGGAGTTACAGACTGGAATCTAATCGAGGGGTTCGGGGTGGTTTATATACAGAATAACAGATACCCCGGGAGGGTGTTACAGACTGGAATCTAATCGAGGGGTTCGGGGTGGTTTATATACAGAATAACAGAAACCCCGGGAGGGAGTTACAGACTGGAATCTAATCGAGGGGTTCGGGGTGGGGTTTATATACAGAAGAACAGATGCCCCGGGAGGGAGTTACAGACTGGAATCTAATCGAGGGGTTCGGGGTCGGGTTTATATACAGAATAACAGATACCCCGGGAGGGAGTTACAGACTGGAATCTAATCGAGGGGTTCGGGGTGGGGTTTATATACAGAATAACAGACACCCCGGGAGGGAGTTACAGACTGGAATCTAATCGAGGGTTTTGGGGTGTTTTATATACAGAATAACAGATACCGCGGGGATGGAGTTACAGACTGGAATCTAATCGAGGGGTTCAGGGTGGGGTTTATATACAGAATATCAGATACCCCGGGGAGGGAGTTACAGACTGGAATCTAATCGAGGGGTTCGGGGTGGGGTTTATATACAGAATAACAGATACCCCGGGAGGGAGTTACAGACTGGAATCTAATCGAGGGGTTCGGGGTGGGATTTATATACAGAATAACAGATACCCCAGGAGGGAGTTACAGACTGGAATCTAATCGAGGGGTTCGGGGTGGGGTTTATATACAGATTAACAGATACCCCGGGAGGGAGTTACAGACTGGAATCTAATCGAGGGGTTCGGGGGGTTTATATGCAGAATAACAGATACCCCGGGAGGGAGTTACAGACTGGAATCTAATCGAGGGGTTCAGGGTGGTTTTTGTACAGAATAACAGATACGCCGGGAGGGAGTTACAGGCTGGAATCTAATCGAGGGGTTCAGGGTGGTTTTTGTACAGAATAACTGATACGCCGGGAGGGAGTTACAGACTGGAACCTAATCGAGGTGTTCGGGGTGGTTTATATAAAGAATAACAGATACCCCGGGAGGGAGTTACAGACTGGAATCTAATCGAGAGGTTCGGGGTGCAGTGTATATACAGAATAACAGATACCCCGGGAGGGAGTTACAGACTGGAATCTAATCGAGGGGTTCGGTGTGGTTTATATACAGAATAACAGATACCCCGGGAGGGAGTTACAGACTGGAATCTAATCGAGGGGTGTTTGGGGTGGGGTGTATATACAGAATAACAGATACCCCGGGAGTGAGTTACAGACTGGAATCTAATCGAGGGGTTCGGTGTGGTTTATATACAGAATAACAGATACCCCGGGAGGGAGTTACAGACTGGAATCTAATCGAGGGGTTCGGGGTGGGGTTTATACACAGAATAATAGATACCTCGGGAGGGAGTTACAGACTGGAATCTCATCGAGGGGTTCGGGGTGGTTTATATACAGAATAACAGATACCACGGGAGGGAGTTACAGACTGGAATCTAATCGAGGGGTTCGGGGTGGGGTTTATATACAGAACAATAGATACCTCGGGAGGGAGTTACAGACTGGAATCTCATCGAGGGGTTCGTGGTGGGGTTTATACACAGAATAACAGATAGCCCGGGAGGGAGTTACAGACTGGAATCTAATCGAGGGGTTCGGGGTGGTTTATATACAGAATAACAGATACCCGGGATGGAGTTACAGACTGGAATCTAATCGAGGGGTGTTTGGGGTGGTGTTTATATACAGAATAACAGATACCCTGGGAGGGTGTTACAGACTGGAATCTGATCGAGGGGTCGGGGTGGAGTTTATATACAGAATAACAGATACCCCGGGAGGGAGTTACAGACTGGAATCTAATCGAGGGGTTCGGGGTGGGGTTTATATACAGAATAACAGATACCCCTGGGGGGGAGTTACAGACTGGAATCTAATCGAGGGGTTCAGGGTGGGGTTTACATACAGAATAACAGATACCCCGGGGAGGGAGTTACAGACTGGAATCTAATCGAGGGGTTCGGTGTGGGGTTTATATACAGAATAACAGATACCCGGGAGGGAGTTACAGACTGGAATCTAATCGGGGGGTGTTTGGGGTGGGGTTTTTATACAGAATAACAGATACCCCGGGAGGGAGTTACAGACTGGAATCTAATCGAGGGGTTCAGGTTGGTTTATATACAGAATAACAGATACCCCGGTGAGGGAGTTACAGACTGGAATCTAATCGAGGGGTTCAGGTTGGTTTATATACAGAATAACAGATACCCCGGGGAGGGAGTTACAGACTGGAATCTAATCGAGGGGTTCAGGGTGGTTTATATATAGAATAACAGATACCCCGGGAGGGAGTTACACACTGGAATCTAATCGAGGGGTTCAGGTTGGTTTATATACAGAATAACAGATACCCCGGGGAGGGAGTTACAGACTGGAATCTAATCGAGGGGTTCGGGGTGGTTTATATATAGAATAACAGATACCCCGGGAGGGAGTTACACACTGGAATCTAATCGAGGGGTTCAGGTTGGTTTATATACAGAATAACAGATACCCCGGGGGGGAGTTACAGACTGGAATCTAATCGAGGGGTTCGGGGTGGGGTTTATATGCAGAATAACAGATACCCCGGGGAGGGAGTTACAGACTGGAATCTAATCGAGGGGTTCGGGGTGGTTTATATAGAGAATAACAGATACCCCGGGAGGGAGATACAGACTGGAATCTAATCGAGGGGTTCGGGGTGGTTTATATACAGAATAACAGATACCCCGGGGAGGGAGTTACAGACTGGAATCTAATCGAGGGGTTCGGGGTGGGGTTTATATACAGACGAACAGATACCCCGGGAGGGAGTTACAGACTGGAATCTAATCGAGGGGTTCGGGGTGGGGTTTATATACAGAATAACACATACCCTGTGAGGGAGTTACAGACTGGAATCTAATCGAGGGGTTCGGGGTGGGGTTTATATACAGAATAATAGACTTCCTGGGAGGGAGTTACAGACTGGAATCTAATCGAGGGGTTCAGGGTGGTTTATATACAGAATAACAGATACCCCGGGAGGGAGTTACAGACTGGAATCTAATCGAGGGGTTCGGGGTGGTTTATTTACAGAACAACAGATACCCCGGGGAGGGAGTTACAGACTGGAATCTAATCGAGGGCCTCGGGGTGGTTTATATGCAGAATAACAGATACCCCAGGAGGGAGTTACAGACTGGAATCTAATCGAGGGGTTTCGGGTGTTAATGTACAGAATAACAGATACCCCGGGAGGGAGTTACAGACTGCAATCTAATCGAGGGGTTCGGGGTGGTTTATATGCAGAATAACAGATACCCCGGGGAGGGAGTTACTGACTGGAATCTAATCGAGGGGTTCAGGGTGGTTTATATACAGAACAACCGATACCCCGGGAGAGAGTTACAGACTGGAATCTAATCGAGGGGTTCAGGGTGGTTTATATACAGAATAACAGATACCCCGGGAGGGAGTTACAGACTGGAATCTAATCGAGGGGTTCGGGGTGGGGTTTATATACAGAATAACAGATACCCCGGGGAGGGAGTTACAGACGGGAATCTAATCGAGGGGTTCAGGGTGGGGTTTATATACAGAATAACAGATACCCGGGAGGGAGTTACAGACTGGAATCTAATCGAGGGGTTAGGTGTGGTTTATATACAGAATAACTTATACCCCGGGGTGGGAGTTGCAGACTGGAATCTAATCGAGGGTTTCGGTGGGGTGTATATACAGAATAACAGATACCCCGGGGAGGGAGTTACAGACTGGAATCTAATCGAGGGGTTCGGGGTGGTTTATATACAGAATAACAGGTACCCGGGAGGGAGTTACAGACTGGAATCTAATCGAGGGGTGTTTGGGTTGGGGTTTATATACAGAATAATAGATACCTCGGGAGGGAGTTACAGACTGGAATCTAATCGAGGGGTTCGGGGTGGGGTTTATACAAAGAATAACAGATACCCCGGGAGGGAGTTACAGACTGGAATCGAATCGAGGGGTTCGGGGTGGGGTTTATATGCAGAATAACAGATACCCCGGGAGGGAGTTACAGACTGGAATCTAATCGAGGGGTGTTTGGGGTGGGGTTTATGTACAGAATAATAGATACCCCGGGAGCGAGTTACAGACTGGAATCTAATCGAGGGGTTCGGGGTGGGGTTTATATACAGAATAACAGATACCCCGGGAAGGAGTTACACAGTGGAATCTAATCGAGGGGTGTTTCGGGTGGGGTTTATATACAGAATAATAGATACCCCGGGAGGGAGTTACAGACTGGAATCTAATCGAGGGGTTCGGGGTGGGGTTTATATACAGAATAACAGATACCCCGGTAGGGAGTTACAAACTGAATCTAATCGAGGGGTTCGGGGTGGTTTATATACAGAATAACAGATACCCCGGGAGGGAGTTACAGACTGGAATCTAATCGAGGGGTTAAGGTTGGGTTTATATACAGAATAACAGATACCCCGGGAGGGAGTTACAGACTGGAATCTAATCGAGGGCTTCGGGGTGTGGTATGTACAGAATAACAGATACCCCAGGAGGGAGTTACAGACTGGAATCTAATTGAGGGGTTCAGGGTGGTTTATGTACAGAATAACAGATACCACGGGGAGGGAGTTACAGACTGCAATCTAATCGAGATGTTCGGGGTGGGGTTTATATACAGAATAACAGATACCCCGGGGAGGGAGTTACAGACTGGAATCTAATCGAGGGGTTCGGGGTGGTTTATATACAGAATAACAGATACCCCGGGAGGGTGTTACAGACTGGAATCTAATCGAGGGGTTCGGGGTGGTTTATATACAGAATAACAGATACCCCGGGAGGGAGTTACAGACTGGAATCTAATCGAGGGGTTCGGGGTGGGGTTTATATACAGAAGAACAGATGCCCCGGGAGGGAGTTACAGACTGGAATCTAATCGAGGGGTTCGGGGTCGGGTTTATATACAGAATAACAGATACCCCGGGAGGGAGTTACAGACTGGAATCTAATCGAGGGGTTCGGGGTGGGGTTTATATACAGAATAACAGACACCCCGGGAGGGAGTTACAGACTGGAATCTAATCGAGGGTTTTGGGGTGTTTTATATACAGAATAACAGATACCGCGGGGATGGAGTTACAGACTGGAATCTAATCGAGGGGTTCAGGGTGGGGTTTATATACAGAATATCAGATACCCCGGGGAGGGAGTTACAGACTGGAATCTAATCGAGGGGTTCGGGGTGGGGTTTATATACAGAATAACAGATACCCCGGGAGGGAGTTACAGACTGGAATCTAATCGAGGGGTTCGGGGGGGTTTATATACAGAACAACAGATACCCCGGGAGAGAGTTACAGACTGGAATCTAATCGAGGGGTTCGGGGTGGGATTTATATACAGAATAACAGATACCCCGGGAGGGAGTTATAGACTGGAATCTAATCGAGGGGTTCGGGGTGGGGTTTATATACAGATTAACAGATACCCCGGGAGGGAGTTACAGACTGGAATCTAATCGAGGGGTTCGGGGGGTTTATATGCAGAATAACAGATACCCCGGGAGGGAGTTACAGACTGGAATCTAATCGAGGGGTTCAGGGTGGTTTTTGTACAGAATAACAGATACGCCGGGAGGGAGTTACAGACTGGAATCTAATCGAGGGGTTCAGGGTGGGTTTTATATGCAGAATAACAGATACCCCGGGAGGGAGTTACAGACTGGAATCTAATCGAGGGGTTCAGGGTGGTTTTTGTACAGAATAACTGATACGCCGGGAGGGAGTTACAGACTGGAACCTAATCGAGGTGTTCGGGGTGGTTTATATAAAGAATAACAGATACCCCGGGAGGGAGTTACAGACTGGAATCTAATCGAGAGGTTCGGGGTGCAGTGTATATACAGAATAACAGATACCCCGGGTGGGAGTTACAGACTGGAATCTAATCGAGGGGTTCAGGGTGGTTTATATACAGAATAATAGATACCCCGGGAGGGAGTTACAGACTGGAATCTAATCGAGGGGTTCGGGGTGTTTTATTTACAGAATAACAGATACCCGGGGAGGGAGTTACAGACTGGAATCTAATCGAGGGGTGTGGGGTGGGGTTTATATACAGAATAACAGATACCCCGGGTGGGAGTTACAGACTGGAATCTAATCGAGGGGTTCAGGGTGGTTTATATACAGAATAATAGATACCCCGGGAGGGAGTTACAGACTGGAATCTAATCGAGGGGTTCGGGGTGTTTTATTTACAGAATAACAGATACCCCGGGAGGGAGTTACAGACTGGAATCTAATCGAGGGTTTCGGGGTGGTTTATATACAGAATAACAGATACCCTGGGAGGGAGTTACAGACTGGAATCTAATCGAGGGGTTCGGGGTGGGGTTTATATACAGAATAACAGATACCCCGGGAGGGAGTTACAGACTGGAATCTAATCGAGGGGTTCGGGGTGGTTTATATACAGAATAACAGATACCCCAGGAGGGAGTTACAGACTGGAATCTAATCGAGTGGTTCGGGGTGGGGTTTATATACAGAATAACAGATACCTCGGGAGGGAGTTACAGACTGGAATCTAATCGAGGAGTTCGGGGTGGGGTTTATACAAAGAATAACAGATACCCCGGGAGGGAGTTACAGACTGGAATCTAATCGAGGGGTGTTTGGGGTGGGGTTTATATACAGAATAATAGATACCCCGGGAGCGAGTTACAGACTGGAATCTAATCGAGGGGTTCGGGGTGGGGTTTATATACAGAATAACAGATACCCCGGGAAGGAGTTACACAGTGGAATCTAATCGAGGGGTGTTTCGGGTGGGGTTTATATACAGAATAATAGATACCCCGGGAGGGAGTTACAGACTGGAATCTAATCGAGGGGTTCGGGGTGGGGTTTATATACAGAATAACAGATACCCCGGTAGGGAGTTACAAACTGAATCTAATCGAGGGGTTCGGGGTGGTTTATATACAGAATAACAGATACCCCGGGAAGGAGTTACACAGTGGAATCTAATCGAGGGGTGTTTCGGGTGGGGTTTATATACAGAATAATAGATACCCCGGGAGGGAGTTACAGACGGGAATCTAATCGAGGGGTTCGGGGTGGGGTTTATATACAGAATAACAGATACCCCGGTAGGGAGTTACAAACTGAATCTAATCGAGGGGTTCGGGGTGGTTTATATACAGAATAACAGATACCCCGGGAAGGAGTTACACAGTGGAATCTAATCGAGGGGTGTTTCGGGTGGGGTTTATATACAGAATAATAGATACCCCGGGAGGGAGTTACAGACGGGAATCTAATCGAGGGGTTCGGGGTGGGGTTTATATACAGAATAACAGATACCCCGGGACGGAGTTACAGACGGGAATCTAATCGAGGGGTTCGGTGTGGTTTCTATACAGAATAACAGATACCCCGGGAGGGAGTTACAGACTGGAATCTAATCGAGGGGTTCGGTGTGGTTTATATACAGAATAACAGATACCCCGGGAGGGAGTTACAGACTGGAATCTAATCGAGGGGTGTTTGGGGTGGGGTGTATATACAGAATAACAGATACCCCGGGAGTGAGTTACAGACTGGAATCTCATCGAGGGGTTCGGGGTGGTTTATATACAGAATAACAGATACCACGGGAGGGAGTTACAGACTGGAATCTAATCGAGGGGTTCGGGGTGGGGTTTATATACAGAACAATAGATACCTCGGGAGGGAGTTACAGACTGGAATCTCATCGAGGGGTTCGGGGTGGGGTTTATACACAGAATAACAGATAGCCCGGGAGGGAGTTACAGACTGGAATCTAATCGAGGGGTTCGGGGTGGTTTATATACAGAATAACAGATACCCGGGATGGAGTTACAGACTGGAATCTAATCGAGGGGTGTTTGGGGTGGTGTTTATATACAGAATAACAGATACCCTGGGAGGGTGTTACAGACTGGAATCTGATCGAGGGGTCGGGGTGGGGTTTATATACAGAATAACAGATACCCCGGGAGGGAGTTACAGACTGGAATCTAATCGAGGGGTTCGGGGTGGGGTTTATATACAGAATAACAGATACCCCTGGGGGGGAGTTACAGACTGGAATCTAATCGAGGGGTTCAGGGTGGGGTTTACATACAGAATAACAGATACCCCGGGGAGGGAGTTACAGACTGGAATCTAATCGAGGGGTTCGGTGTGGGGTTTATATACAGAATAACAGATACCCGGGAGGGAGTTACAGACTGGAATCTAATCGGGGGGTGTTTGGGGTGGGGTTTTTATACAGAATAACAGATACCCCGGGAGGGAGTTACAGACTGGAATCTAATCGAGGGGTTCAGGTTGGTTTATATACAGAATAACAGATACCCCGGTGAGGGAGTTACAGACTGGAATCTAATCGAGGGGTTCAGGTTGGTTTATATACAGAATAACAGATACCCCGGGGAGGGAGTTACAGACTGGAATCTAATCGAGGGGTTCAGGGTGGTTTTTATATAGAATAACAGATACCCCGGGAGGGAGTTACACACTGGAATCTAATCGAGGGGTTCAGGTTGGTTTATATACAGAATAACAGATACCCCGGGGAGGGAGTTACAGACTGGAATCTAATCGAGGGGTTCGGGGTGGTTTATATATAGAATAACAGATACCCCGGGAGGGAGTTACACACTGGAATCTAATCGAGGGGTTCAGGTTGGTTTATATACAGAATAACAGATACCCCGGGGAGGGAGTTACAGACTGGAATCTAATCGAGGGGTTCGGGGTGGTTTATATAGAGAATAACAGATACCCCGGGAGGGAGATACAGACTGGAATCTAATCGAGGGGTTCGGGGTGGTTTATATACAGAATAACAGATACCCCGGGGAGGGAGTTACAGACTGGAATCTAATCGAGGGGTTCGGGGTGGGGTTTATATACAGACGAACAGATACCCCGGGAGGGAGTTACAGACTGGAATCTAATCGAGGGGTTCGGGGTGGGGTTTATATACAGAATAACACATACCCTGTGAGGGAGTTACAGACTGGAATCTAATCGAGGGGTTCGGGGTGGGGTTTATATACAGAATAATAGACTTCCTGGGAGGGAGTTACAGACTGGAATCTAATCGAGGGGTTCAGGGTGGTTTATATACAGAATAACAGATACCCCGGGAGGGAGTTACAGACTGGAATCTAATCGAGGGGTTCGGGGTGGTTTATTTACAGAACAACAGATACCCCGGGGAGGGAGTTACAGACTGGAATCTAATCGAGGGCCTCGGGGTGGTTTATATGCAGAATAACAGATACCCCAGGAGGGAGTTACAGACTGGAATCTAATCGAGGGGTTTCGGGTGTTAATGTACAGAATAACAGATACCCCGGGAGGGAGTTACAGACTGCAATCTAATCGAGGGGTTCGGGGTGGTTTATATACAGAATAACAGATACCCCGGGAGGGAGTTACAGACTGGAATCTAATCGAGGGGTTCGGGGGGGTTTATATACAGAATAACAGATACCCGGGAGTGAGTTTCAGACTGGAATCTAATCGAGGTGTTCGGGGTGGTTTATATACAGAATAACAGATACCCCGGGAGGGAGTTACAGACTGGAATCTAATCGAGGGGTTCGGGGGGGTTGAAAAACAGAATAACAGATACCCCGGGGAGGGAGTTACAGATTGGAATCTAATCGAGGGGTTCAGGGTGGTTTATATACAGAATAACAGATAACCCGGGGAGGGAGTTACAGACTGGAATCTAATCGAGGGTTTAGGGGTGGTTTATATACAGAATAACAGATACCCGGGAGGGAGTGACATACTGGAATCTAATCGAGGGGTTCGGGGTGGTTTATATACAGAATAACAGATACCCCGGGATGGAGTTACAGACTGGAGTCTAATCGAGGGGTTCGGGGTGGTTTATATACAGAATAACAGATACCCGGGAGGGAGTTACAAACTGGAATCTAATCGAGGGGTTCGGGGTGGTTTATATACAGAATAACAGATACCCCGGGAGGGTGTTACAGACTGGAATCTAATCGAGGGGTTCGGGGTGGTTTATATACAGAATAACAGATACCCCGGGAGGGAGTTACAGACTGGAATCTAATCGAGGGGTTCGGGGTGGGGT
Source organism: Chiloscyllium punctatum (assembly GCF_047496795.1). Taxonomy (NCBI): domain Eukaryota; kingdom Metazoa; phylum Chordata; class Chondrichthyes; order Orectolobiformes; family Hemiscylliidae; genus Chiloscyllium; species Chiloscyllium punctatum. Next base: position 352,859 of record NW_027309957.1, read on the forward strand.
TTATATACAGAAGAACAGATGCCCCGGGAGGGAGTTACAGACTGGAATCGAATCGAGGGGTTCGGGGTCGGGTTTATATACAGAATAACAGATACCCCGGGAGGGAGTTACAGACTGGAATCTAATCGAGGGGTTCGGGGTGGGGTTTATATACAGAATAACAGACACCCCGGGAGGGAGTTACAGACTGGAATCTAATCGAGGGTTTTGGGGTGTTTTATATACAGAATAACAGATACCCCGGGAGGGAGTTACAGACTGGAATCTAATCGAGGGGTTCGGGGGGGTTTATATACAGAATAACAGATACCGCGGGGATGGAGTTACAGACTGGAATCTAATCGAGGGGTTCAGGGTGGGGTTTATATACAGAATATCAGATACCCGGGGAGGGAGTTACAGACTGGAATCTAATCGAGGGGTTCGGGGTGGGGTTTATATACAGAATAACAGATACCCCGGGAGGGAGTTACAGACTGGAATCTAATCGAGGGGTTCAGGGTGGGATTTATATACAGAATAACAGATACCCCGGGAGGGAGTTACAGACTGGAATCTAATCGAGGGGTTCGGGGGGGTTTATATACAGAACAACAGATACCCTGGGAGAGAGTTACAGACTGGAATCTAATCGAGGGTTTCGGGGTGGTTTATATACAGAATAACAGATACCCCGGGAGGGAGTTACAGACTGGAATCTAATCGAGGGGTTCGGGGTGGGATTTATATACAGAATAACAGATACCCCGGGAGGGAGTTACAGACTGGAATCTAATCGAGGGGTTCGGGGTGGGGTTTATATACAGATTAACAGATACCCCGGGAGGGAGTTACAGACTGGAATCTAATCGAGGGGTTCGGGGGGTTTATATGCAGAATAACAGATACCCCGGGAGGGAGTTACAGACTGGAATCTAATCGAGGGGTTCAGGGTGGTTTTTGTACAGAATAACAGATACGCCGGGAGGGAGTTACAGACTGGAATCTAATCGAGGGGTTCAGGGTGGGGTTTATATGCAGAATAACAGATACCCCGGGAGGGAGTTACAGACTGGAATCTAATCGAGGGGTTCAGGGTGGTTTTTGTACAGAATAACTGATACGCCGGGAGGGAGTTACAGACTGGAACCTAATCGAGGTGTTCGGGGTGGTTTATATAAAGAATAACAGATACCCCGGGAGGGAGTTACAGACTGGAATCTAAGCGAGAGGTTCGGGGTGCAGTGTATATACAGAATAACAGATACCCCGGGTGGGAGTTACAGACTGGAATCTAATCAAGGGGTTCAGGGTGGGGTTTATATACAGAATAATAGATACCCCGGGAGGGAGTTACAGACTGGAATCTAATCGAGGGGTTCGGGGTGTTTTATTTACAGAATAACAGATACCCGGGGAGGGAGTTACAGAATGGAATCTAATCGAGGGGTGTGGGGTGGGGTTTATATACAGAATAACAGATACCCCGGGAGGGAGTTACAGACTGGAATCTAATCGAGGGGTTCGGGGTGGGGTTTATATACAGAATAACAGATACCCCGGGAGGGAGTTACAGACTGGAATCTAATCGAGGGGTTCGGGGTGGGGTTTATATACAGAATAACAGATACCCCAGGAGGGAGTTTCAGACTGGAATCTAATCGAGGGGTTCGGGGTGGGGTTTATATACAGAATAACAGATACCCCGGGAGGGAGTTACAGACTGGAATCTAATCGAGGGGTTCGGGGTGGGGTTTATATACAGAATAACAGATACCCCGGGAGGGAGTTACAGACTGGAATCTAATCGAGGGGTTCGGGGTGGGGTTTATATACAGAATAACAGATACCCCGGGGAGGGAGTTACAGACTGGAATCTAATCGAGGGGTTCCGGGGGGGTTTATTTACAGAATAATAGATACCCCGGGAGGGAGTTACAGTCTGGACTCTAATCGAGGGGTTTGGGGTGGTTTATATACAGAATAACAGATACCCCGGGAGGGAGTTACAGTCTGGAATCTAATCGAGGGGTTCGGGGTGTTTATTTACAGAATAACAGATAACCCGGGGAGGGAGTTACAGACTGGAATCTAATCGAGGGGTTTGGGGTGGTTTATATACAGAATAACAGATACCCCTGGAGGGAGTTACAAACTGGAATCTAATCGAGGGGTTTGGGGTGGTTTATATACAGAATAACAGATACCCCGGGAGGGGTTTACAGACTGGAATCTAATCGAGGGGTTCGGGGTGGTTTATATACAGAATAACAGATACCCTGGGAGGGAGTTACAGACGGGAATCTAATCGAGGGGTTCGGGGTGGTTTATATACAGAATAACAGATACCCCGGGGAGGGAGTTACAGACTGGAATCTAATCGAGGGTTTCGGGGTGGGGTTTATATACAGAATAACAGATACCCCGTGAGGGAGTTACAGACTGGAATCTAATCGAGGGGTTCAGGGTGGTTTATATACAGAATAACAGACATCCCGGGAGGGAGTTACAGACTGGAATCTAATCGAGGGGTTCAGGGTGGTTTATACACAGAAGAACAGATGCCCCGGGAGGGAGTTACAGACTGGAATCGAATCGAGGGGTTCGGGGTCGGGTTTATATACAGAATAACAGATACCCCGGGAGGGAGTTACAGACTGGAATCTAATCGAGGGGTTCGGGGTGGGGTTTATATACAGAATAACAGACACCCCGGGAGGGAGTTACAGACTGGAATCTAATCGAGGGTTTTGGGGTGTTTTATATACAGAATAACAGATACCGCGGGGATGGAGTTACAGACTGGAATCTAATCGAGGGGTTCAGGGTGGGGTTTATATACAGAATATCAGATACCCCGGGGAGGGAGTTACAGACTGGAATCTAATCGAGGGGTTCGGGGTGGGGTTTATATACAGAATAACAGATACCCCGGGAGGGAGTTACAGACTGGAATCTAATCGAGGGGTTCAGGGTGGGATTTATATACAGAATAACAGATACCCCGGGAGGGAGTTACAGACTGGAATCTAATCGAGGGGTTCGGGGGGGTTTATATACAGAACAACAGATACCCTGGGAGAGAGCTACAGACTGGAATCTAATCGAGGGGTTCGGGGTGGGATTTATATACAGAATAACAGATACCCCGGGAGGGAGTTACAGACTGGAATCTAATCGAGGGGTTCGGGGTGGGGTTTATATACAGATTAACAGATACCCCGGGAGGGAGTTACAGACTGGAATCTAATCGAGGGGTTCGGGGGGTTTATATGCAGAATAACAGATACCCCGGGAGGGAGTTACAGACTGGAATCTAATCGAGGGGTTCAGGGTGGTTTTTGTACAGAATAACAGATACGCCGGGAGGGAGTTACAGACTGGAATCTAATCGAGGGGTTCAGGGTGGGGTTTATATGCAGAATAACAGATACCCCGGGAGGGAGTTACAGACTGGAATCTAATCGAGGGGTTCAGGGTGGTTTTTGTACAGAATAACTGATACGCCGGGAGGGAGTTACAGACTGGAACCTAATCGAGGTGTTCGGGGTGGTTTATATAAAGAATAACAGATACCCCGGGAGGGAGTTACAGACTGGAATCTAAGCGAGAGGTTCGGGGTGCAGTGTATATACAGAATAACAGATACCCCGGGTGGGAGTTACAGACTGGAATCTAATCAAGGGGTTCAGGGTGGGGTTTATATACAGAATAATAGATACCCCGGGAGGGAGTTACAGACTGGAATCTAATCGAGGGGTTCGGGGTGTTTTATTTACACAATAACAGATACCCGGGGAGGGAGTTACAGAATGGAATCTAATCGAGGGGTGTGGGGTGGGGTTTATATACAGAATAACAGATACCCCGGGAGGGAGTTACAGACTGGAATCTAATCGAGGGGTTCGGGGTGGGGTTTATATACAGAATAACAGATACCCCGGGAGGGAGTTACAGACTGGAATCTAATCGAGGGGTTCGGGGTGGGGTTTATATACAGAATAACAGATACCCCAGGAGGGAGTTTCAGACTGGAATCTAATCGAGGGGTTCGGGGTGGGGTTTATATACAGAATAACAGATACCCCGGGAGGGAGTTACAGACTGGAATCTAATCGAGGGGTTCGGGGTGGGGTTTATATACAGAATAACAGATACCCCGGGAGGGAGTTACAGACTGGAATCTAATCGAGGGGTTCGGGGTGGGGTTTATATACAGAATAACAGATACCCCGGGGAGGGAGTTACAGACTGGAATCTAATCGAGGGGTTCCGGGGGGGTTTATTTACAGAATAATAGATACCCCGGGAGGGAGTTACAGTCTGGACTCTAATCGAGGGGTTTGGGGTGGTTTATATACAGAATAACAGATACCCCGGGAGGGAGTTACAGTCTGGAATCTAATCGAGGGGTTCGGGGTGTTTATTTACAGAATAACAGATAACCCGGGAGGGGTTTACAGACTGGAATCTAATCGAGGGGTTCGGGGTGGTTTATATACAGAATAACAGATACCCTGGGAGGGAGTTACAGACGGGAATCTAATCGAGGGGTTCGGGGTGGTTTATATACAGAATAACAGATACCCCGGGGAGGGAGTTACAGACTGGAATCTAATCGAGGGTTTCGGGGTGGGGTTTATATACAGAATAACAGATACCCCGTGAGGGAGTTACAGACTGGAATCTAATCGAGGGGTTCAGGGTGGTTTATATACAGAATAACAGACATCCCGGGAGGGAGTTACAGACTGGAATCTAATCGAGGGGTTCAGGGTGGTTTATACACAGAATAACAGATACCCCGGGAGGGAGTTACAGACTGGAATCTAATCGAGGGGTTCGGGGTGGGGTTTATATACAGAATAACAGATACCCCGGGAGGGAGTTACAGACTGGAATCTAATCGAGGGGTTCAGGGTGGGGTTTATATACAGAATAACAGATACCCCGGGAGGGAGTTACAGACTGGAATCTAATCGAGGGGTTCGGGGTGGGGTTTATATACAGAATAACAGATACCCCAGGAGGGAGTTACAGACTGGAATCTAATCGAGGGGTTCGGGGTGGGGTTTATATACAGAATAACAGATACCCCGGGAGGGAGTTTCAGACTGGAATCTAATCGAGGGGTTCGGGGTGGTTTATATACAGAATAACAGATACCCCGGGAGGGAGTTACAGACTGGAATCTAATCGAGCGGTTCAGGGTGGGGTTTATACAGAGAATAACAGATACCCCGGGAGAGAGTTACAGACTGGAATCTAATCGAGGGGTTCGGGGTGGGGTTTATATACAGAATAACAGATACCCGGGAGGGAGTTACAAACTGGAATCTAATTGAGGGGTTCGGGTGGTTTATATGCAGAATAACAGATACCCCGGGGAGGGAGTTACTGACTGGAATCTAATCGAGGGTTTCGGGGTGGTTTATATGCAGAATAACAGATACCCCGGGAGGGAGTTACTGACTGGAATCTAATCGAGGGTTTCGGGCTGGTTTATATGCAGAATAACAGATACCCCGGGGAGGGAGTTACTGACTGGAATCTAATCGAGGGGTTCAGGGTGGTTTATATACAGAACAACCGATACCCCGGGAGAGAGTTACAGACTGGAATCTAATCGAGGGGTTCAGGGTGGTTTATATACAGAATAACAGATACCCCGGGAGGGAGTTACAGACTGGAATCTAATCGAGGGGTTCGGGGTGGGGTTTATATACAGAATAACAGATACCCCGGGGAGGGAGTTACAGACGGGAATCTAATCGAGGGGTTCAGGGTGGGGTTTATATACAGAATAACAGATACCCGGGAGGGAGTTACAGACTGGAATCTAATCGAGGGGTTAGGTGTGGTTTATATACAGAATAACTTATACCCCGGGGTGGGAGTTGCAGACTGGAATCTAATCGAGGGTTTCGGTGGGGTGTATATACAGAATAACAGATACCCCGGGGAGGGAGTTACAGACTGGAATCTAATCGAGGGGTTCGGGGTGGTTTATATACAGAATAACAGGTACCCGGGAGGGAGTTACAGACTGGAATCTAATCGAGGGGTGTTTGGGTTGGGGTTTATATCCAGAATAATAGATACCTCGGGAGGGAGTTACAGACTGGAATCTAATCGAGGGGTTCGGGGTGGGGTTTATACAAAGAATAACAGATACCCCGGGAGGGAGTTACAGACTGGAATCGAATCGAGGGGTTCGGGGTGGGGTTTATATGCAGAATAACAGATACCCCGGGAGGGAGTTACAGATTGGAATCTAATCGAGGGGTGTTTGGGGTGGGGTTTATATACAGAATAATAGATACCCCGGGAGCGAGTTACAGACTGGAATCTAATCGAGGGGTTCGGGGTGGGGTTTATATACAGAATAACAGATACCCCGGGAAGGAGTTACACAGTGGAATCTAATCGAGGGGTGTTTCGGGTGGGGTTTATATACAGAATAATAGATACCCCGGGAGGGAGTTACAGACTGGAATCTAATCGAGGGGTTCGGGGTGGGGTTTATATACAGAATAACAGATACCCCGGGAGGGAGTTACAAACTGAATCTAATCGAGGGGTTCGGGGTGGTTTATATACAGAATAACAGATACCCCGGGAGGGAGTTACAGACTGGAATCTAATCGAGGGGTTAAGGTTGGGTTTATATACACAATAACAGATACCCCGGGAGGGAGTTACAGACTGGAATCTAATCGAGGGCTTCGGGGTGTGGTATGTACAGAATAACAGATACCCCAGGAGGGAGTTACAGACTGGAATCTAATTGAGGGGTTCAGGGTGGTTTATGTACAGAATAACAGATACCACGGGGAGGGAGTTACAGACTGCAATCTAATCGAGATGTTCGGGGTGGGGTTTATATACAGAATAACAGATACCCCGGGGAGGGAGTTACAGACTGGAATCTAATCGAGGGGTTCGGGGTGGTTTATATACAGAATAACAGATACCCCGGGAGGGTGTTACAGACTGGAATCTAATCGAGGGGTTCGGGGTGGTTTATATACAGAATAACAGATACCCCGGGAGGGAGTTACAGACTGGAATCTAATCGAGGGGTTCGGGGTGGGGTTTATATACAGAATAACAGACACCCCGGGAGGGAGTTACAGACTGGAATCTAATCGAGGGTTTTGGGGTGTTTTATATACAGAATAACAGATAACCCGGGAGGGAGTTACAGACTGGAATCTAATCGAGGGGTTCAGGGTGGGGTTTATATACAGAATATCAGATACCCCGGGGAGGGAGTTACAGACTGGAATCTAATCGAGGGGTTCGGGGTGGGGTTTATATACAGAATAACAGATACCCCGGGAGGGAGTTACAGACTGGAATCTAATCGAGGGGTTCGGGGGGGTTTATATACAGAACAACAGATACCCCGGGAGAGAGTTACAGACTGGAATCTAATCGAGGGGTTCGGGGTGGGATTTATATACAGAATAACAGATACCCCGGGAGGGAGTTACAGACTGGAATCTAATCGAGGGGTTCGGGGTGGGGTTTATATACAGATTAACAGATACCCCGGGAGGGAGTTACAGACTGGAATCTAATCGAGGGGTTCGGGGGGTTTATATGCAGAATAACAGATACCCCGGGAGGGAGTTACAGACTGGAATCTAATCGAGGGGTTCAGGGTGGTTTTTGTACAGAATAACAGATACGCCGGGAGGGAGTTACAGACTGGAATCTAATCGAGGGGTTCAGGGTGGGTTTTATATGCAGAATAACAGATACCCCGGGAGGGAGTTACAGACTGGAATCTAATCGAGGGGTTCAGGGTGGTTTTTGTACAGAATAACTGATACGCCGGGAGGGAGTTACAGACTGGAACCTAATCGAGGTGTTCGGGGTGGTTTATATAAAGAATAACAGATACCCCGGGAGGGAGTTACAGACTGGAATCTAATCGAGAGGTTCGGGGTGCAGTGTATATACAGAATAACAGATACCCCGGGTGGGAGTTACAGACTGGAATCTAATCGAGGGGTTCAGGGTGGTTTATATACAGAATAATAGATACCCCGGGAGGGAGTTACAGACTGGAATCTAATCGAGGGGTTCGGGGTGTTTTATTTACAGAATAACAGATACCCGGGGAGGGAGTTACAGACTGGAATCTAATCGAGGGGTGTGGGGTGGGGTTTATATACAGAATAACAGATACCCCGGGTGGGAGTTACAGACTGGAATCTAATCGAGGGGTTCAGGGTGGTTTATATACAGAATAATAGATACCCCGGGAGGGAGTTACAGACTGGAATCTAATCGAGGGGTTCGGGGTGTTTTATTTACAGAATAACAGATACCCCGGGAGGGAGTTACAGACTGGAATCTAATCGAGGGTTTCGGGGTGGTTTATATACAGAATAACAGATACCCTGGGAGGGAGTTACAGACTGGAATCTAATCGAGGGGTTCGGGGTGGGGTTTATATCCAGAATAACAGATACCCCGGGAGGGAGTTACAGACTGGAATCTAATCGAGGGGTTCGGGGTGGGGTTTATTTACAGAATAACAGATACCACGGGAGGGAGTTACAGACTGGAATCTAATCGAGGGGTTTGGGGTGGTTTATATACAGAATAACAGATACCCCGGGGAGGGAGTTACAGACTGGAATCTAATCGAGGGGTTCCGGGGGGGTTTATTTACAGAATAATAGAAACCCCGGGAGGGAGTTACAGTCTGGAATCTAATCGAGGGGTTTGGGGTGGTTTATATATAGAATAACAGATACCCCGGGAGGGAGTTACAGACTGGAATCTAATCGAGGGGTTCGGGGTGTTTATTTACAGAATAACAGATAACCCGGGGAGGGAGTTACAGACTGGAATCTAATCGAGGGGTTTGGGGTGGTTTATATACAGAATAACAGATACCCCGGGAGGGAGTTACAGTCTGGAATCTAATCGAGGGGTTCGGGGTGTTTATTTACAGAATAACAGATAACCCGGGAGGGAGTTACAGTCTGGAATCTAATCGAGGGGTTCGGGGTGTTTATTTACAGAATAACAGATAACCCGGGGAGGGAGTTACAGACTGGAATCTAATCGAGGGGTTTGGGGTGGTTTATATACAGAATAACAGATACCCCTGGAGGGAGTTACAAACTGGAATCTAATCGAGGGGTTTGGGGTGGTTTATATACAGAATAACAGATACCCCGGGAGGGGTTTACAGACTGGAATCTAATCGAGGGGTTCGGGGTGGTTTATATACAGAATAACAGATACCCTGGGAGGGAGTTACAGACGGGAATCTAATCGAGGGGTTCGGGGTGGTTTATATACAGAATAACAGATACCCCGGGGAGGGAGTTACAGACTGGAATCTAATCGAGGGTTTCGGGGTGGGGTTTATATACAGAATAACAGATACCCCGTGAGGGAGTTACAGACTGGAATCTAATCGAGGGGTTCAGGGTGGTTTATATACAGAATAACAGACATCCCGGGAGGGAGTTACAGACTCGAATCTAATCGAGGGGTTCAGGGTGGTTTATACACAGAATAACAGATACCACAGGCGGGAGTTACAGACTGGAATCTAATCGAGGGGTGTGGGCTGGTTAATGTACAGAATAACAGATACCCGGGAGAGAGTTACAGACTGGAATCTATTCGAGGGGTTCGGGGTGGGGTTTATATACAGAATAACAGATACACCGGGAGGGAGTTACAGACTGGAATCTAATCGAGGGGTTCAGGGTGGGGTTTATATACAGAATAACAGATACCCCGGGAGGGAGTTACAGACTGGAATCTAATCGAGGGGTTCGGGGTGGGGTTTATATACAGAATAACAGATACCCCAGGAGGGAGTTTCAGACTGGAATCTAATCGAGGGGTTCGGGGTGGTTTATATACAGAATAACAGATACCCCGGGAGGAGTTACAGACTGGAATCTAATAGAGAGGTGTTTGGGGTGGGGTTTATATACAGAATAACAGATACCCCGAGGAGGGAGTTACAGACTGGAATCTAATCGAGGGGTGTTTGGGGTGGGGTTTATATACAGAATAACAGATACCCCGAGGAGGGAGTTACAGACTGGAATCTAATCGAGCGGTTCAGGGTGGGGTTTATACACAGAATAACAGATACCCCGGGAGAGAGTTACAGACTGGAATCTGATCGAGGGGTTCGGGGTGGGGTTTATACACAGCATAACAGATACCCCGGGAGGGAGTTACAGACTGGAATCTAATCGAGGGGTGTTTCGGGTGGGGTTTATATACAGAATAATAGATACCCCGGGAGGGAGTTACAGACTGGAATCTAATCAAGGGGTTTGGGGTGGTTTATATTCAGAATAACAGATACCCCGGGGAGGGAGTTACAGACTGGAATCTAATCAAGGGGTTCAGGGTGGGGTTTATATACAGAATAACAGATACCCCGGGAGGGAGTTACAGACTGGAATCTAATCGAGGGGTTCAGGGTGGGGTATATACACAGAATAACAGATACCCCGGGAGGGAGTTACAGACTGGAATCTAATCGAGGGGTTCGGGGTGGGGTTTATATACAGAATAACAGATACCCCGGTAGGGAGTTACAGACTGGAATCTAATCGAGGTGTTCGGGGTGGTTTATATACAGAACAACCGATACCCCGGGAGAGAGTTACAGACTGGAATCTAATCGAGGGGTTCAGGGTGGTTTATATACAGAATAACAGATACCCCGGGAGGGAGTGACAGACTGGAATCTAATCGAGGGGTTCGGGGTGGGGTTTATATACAGAATAACAGATACCCCGGGGAGGGAGTTACAGACTGGAATCTAATCGAGGGTTTTGGGGTGTTTTATATACAGAATAACAGATACCGCGGGGATGGAGTTACAGACTGGAATCTAATCGAGGGGTTCAGGGTGGGGTTTATATACAGAATATCAGATACCCCGGGAGGGAGTTACAGACTGGAATCTAATCGAGGGGTTCGGGGTGGGGTTTATATACAGAATAACAGATACCCCGGGAGGGAGTTACAGACTGGAATCTAATCGAGGGGTTCAGGGTGGGATTTATATACAGAATAACAGATACCCCGGGAGGGAGTTACAGACTGGAATCTAATCGAGGGGTTCGGGGGGGTTTATATACAGAACAACAGATACCCCGGGAGAGAGTTACAGACTGGAATCTAATCGAGGGGTTCGGGGTGGGATTTATATACAGAATAACAGATACCCGGGAGGGAGTTACAGACTGGAATCTAATCGAGGGGTTCGGGGTGGGGTTTATATACAGATTAACAGATACCCCGGGAGGGAGTTACAGACTGGAATCTAATCGAGGGGTTCGGGGTGGGGTTTATATACAGAATAACAGATACCCCGGGGAGGGAGTTACAGACTGGAATCTAATCGAGGGGTTCAGGGTGGTTTTTGTACAGAATAACAGATACGCCGGGAGGGAGTTACAGACTGGAATCTAATCGAGGGGTTCAGGGTGGGGTTTATATGCAGAATAACAGATACCCCGGGAGGGAGTTACAGACTGGAATCTAATCGAGGGGTTCAGGGTGGTTTTTGTACAGAATAACTGATACGCCGGGAGGGAGTTACAGACTGGAACCTAATCGAGGTGTTCGGGGTGGTTTATATAAAGAATAACAGATACCCCGGGAGGGAGTTACAGACTGGAATCTAATCGAGAGGTTCGGGGTGCAGTGTATATACAGAATAACAGATACCCCGGGTGGGAGTTACAGACTGGAATCTAATCGAGGGGTTCAGGGTGGTTTATATACAGAATAATAGATACCCCGGGAGGGAGTTACAGACTGGAATCTAATCGAGGGGTTCGGGGTGTTTTATTTACAGAATAACAGATACCCGGGGAGGGAGTTACAGACTGGAATCTAATCGAGGGGTTCGGGGTGTTTTATTTACAGAATAACAGATACCCGGGGAGGGAGTTACAGACTGGAATCTAATCGAGGGGTGTGGGGTGGGGTTTATATACAGAATAACAGATACCCCGGGTGGGAGTTACAGACTGGAATCGAATCGAGGGGTTCAGGGTGGTTTATATACAGAATAATAGATACCCCGGGAGGGAGTTACAGACTGGAATCTAATCGAGGGGTTCGGGGTGTTTTATTTACAGAATAACAGATACCCGGGGAGGGAGTTACAGACTGGAATCTAATCGAGGTGTTCGGGGTGTGGTTTATATACAGAATAACAGATACCCCGGGAGGGAGTTACAGACTGGAATCTAATCGAGGGGTTCGGGGTGGGGTTTATATACAGAATAACAGATACCCCGGGAGGGAGTTACAGACTGGAATCTAATCGAGGGGTTCGGGGTGGTTTATATACAGAATAACAGATACTCCAGGAGGGAGTTACAGACTGGAATCTAATCGAGGGGTTCGGGGTGGGGTTTATATACAGAATAACAGATACCCCGGGAGGGAGTTACAGACTGGAATCTAATCGAGGGGTTAGGGGTGGTTTATATACAGAACAACAGATACCCCGGGGATGGAGTTACAGACTGGAATCTAATCGAGGGGTTCCGGGGGGGTTTATTTACAGAATAATAGATACCCCGGGAGGGAGTTACAGTCTGGAATCTAAGCGAGGGGTTTGGGGTGGTTTATATACAGAATAACAGATACCCCGGGAGGGAGTTACAAACTGAATCTAATCGAGGGGTTCAGGGTGGGATTTATATACAGAATAACAGATACCCCGGGAGGGAGTTACAGACTGGAATCTAATCGAGGGGTTCGGGGTGGTTTATATACAGAATAACAGATACCCCTGGAGGGAGTTACAAACTGGAATCTAATCGAGGGGATCGGGGTGGGGTTTATATACAGAATAACAGATACCCCAGGAGGGAGTTTCAGACTGGAATCTAATCGAGGGGTTCGGGGTGGTTTATATACAGAATAACAGATACCCCGGGAGGGAGTTACAGACTGGAATCTAATCGAGCGGTTCAGGGTGGGGTTTATACAGAGAATAACAGATACCCCGGGAGAGAGTTACAGACTGGAATCTAATCGAGGGTTTCGGGGTGGGGTTTATATACAGAATAACAGATACCCGGGAGGGAGTTACAAACTGGAATCTAATTGAGGGGTTCGGGTGGTTTATATGCAGAATAACAGATACCCCGGGGAGGGAGTTACAGACTGGAATCTAATCGAGGGTTTCGGGCTGGTTTATATGCAGAATAACAGATACCCCGGGGAGGGAGTTACTGACTGGAATCTAATCGAGGGGTTCAGGGTGGTTTATATACAGAACAACCGATACCCCGGGAGAGAGTTACAGACTGGAATCTAATCGAGGGGTTCAGGGTGGGGTTTATATACAGAATAACAGATACCCCGGGAGGGAGTTACAGACTGGAATCTAATCGAGGGGTTCGGGGTGTGGTTTATATACAGAATAACAGATACCCCAGGAGGGAGTTTCAGACTGGAATCTAATCGAGGGGTTCGGGGTGGTTTATATACAGAATAACAGATACCCCGGGAGGAGTTACAGACTGGAATCTAATCGAGCGGTTCAGGGTGGGGTTTATACACAGAATAACAGATACCCCGGGAGAGAGTTACAGACTGGAATCTAATCGAGGGGTTCGGGGTGGGGTTTATATACAGAATAACAGATACCCCGGGAGGGAGTTACAGACTGGAATCTAATCGAGGGGTGTTTCGGGTGGGGTTTATATACAGAATAATAGATACCCCGGGAGGGAGTTACAGACTGGAATCTAATCAAGGGGTTTGGGGTGGTTTATATACAGAATAACAGATACCCCGGGGAGGGAGTTACAGACTGGAATCTAATCGAGGGGTTCAGGTTGGGGTTTATATACAGAATAACAGATACCCCGGGAGGGAGTTACAGACTGGAATCTAATCGAGGGGTTCGGGGTGGTTTCTATACAGAATAACAGATACCCCGGGAGGGAGTTACAGACGGGAATCTAATCGAAGGGTTCGGGGTGGTTTATATACAGAATAACAGATACCCCGGGGAGGGAGTTACAGACTGGAATCTAATCGAGGGGTTCGGGGTGGGGTTTATATACAGAATAACAGATACCCCGTGAGGGAGTTACAGACTGGAATCTAATCGAGGGGTTCAGGGTGGTTTATATACAGAATAACAGATACCCCAGGCGGGAGTTACAGACTGGAATCTAATCGAGGGGTGTGGGCGGGTTAATGTACAGAATAACAGATACCCGGGAGAGAGTTACAGACTGGAACCTAATCGAGGGGTTCGGGGTGGGGTTTATATACAGAATAACAGATACACCGGGAGGGAGTTACAGACTGGAATCTAATCGAGGGGTTCAGGGTGGGGTTTATATACAGAATAACAGATACCCCGGGAGGGAGTTACAGACTGGAATCTAATCGAGGGGTTCGGGGTGGGGTTTATATACAGAATAACAGATACCCCAGGAGGGAGTTTCAGACTGGAATCTAATCGAGGGGTTCGGGGTGGTTTATATACAGAATAACAGATACCCCGGGAGGAGTTACAGACTGGAATCTAATCGAGCGGTTCAGGGTGGGGTTTATACACAGAATAACAGATACCCCGGGAGAGAGTTACAGACTGGAATCTAATCGAGGGGTTCGGGGTGGGGTTTATATACAGAATAACAGATACCCCGGGAGGGAGTTACAGACTGGAATCTAATCGAGGGGTGTTTCGGGTGGGGTTTATATACAGAATAATAGATACCCCGGGAGGGAGTTACAGACTGGAATCTAATCAAGGGGTTTGGGGTGGTTTATATACAGAATAACAGATACCCCGGGGAGGGAGTTACAGACTGGAATCTAATCGAGGGGTTCAGGGTGGGGTTTATATACAGAATAACAGATACCCCGGGAGGGAGTTACAGACTGCAATCTAATCGAGGGGTTCGGGGTGGTTTCTATACAGAATAACAGATACCCCGGGAGGGAGTTACAGACTGGAATCTAATCGAGGGGTTCGGGGTGGGGTTTATATACAGAATAACAGATACCCCGGTAGGGAGTTACAAACTGGAATCTAATTGAGGGGTTCAGGGTGGGGTTTATATACAGAATAACAGATACCCCGGGAGGGAGTTACAGACTGGAATCTAATCGAGGGGTTCGGGGTGGTTTCTATACAGAATAACAGATACCCCGGGAGGGAGTTACAGACTGGAATCTAATCGAGGGGTTCGGGGTGTTTTATATACAGAATAACAGATACCCGGGAGGGAGTTACAAACTGGAATCTAATTGAGGGGTTCGGGTGGTTTATATGCAGAATAACAGATACCCCGGGGAGGGAGTTACTGACTGGAATCTAATCGAGGGTTTCGGGGTGGTTTATATACAGAACAACCGATACCCCGGGAGAAAGTTACAGACTGGAATCTAATCGAGGGGTTCAGGGTGGTTTATATACAGAATAACAGATACCCCGGGAGGGAGTTACAGACTGGAATCTAATCGAGGGGTTCGGGGTGGGGTTTATATACAGAATAACAGATACCCCGGGGAGGGAGTTGCAGACTGGAATCTAATCGAGGGTTTCGGTGGGGTGTATATATAGAATAACAGATACCCCGGGGAGGGAGTTACAGACTGGAATCTAATCGAGGGGTTCAGGGTGGTTTATATACAGAATAACAGGTACCCTGGAGGGAGTTACCGACTGAAATCTAATCGAGGGGTTCGGGGTGGGGTTTATATACAGAATAACAGATACCCCGGGGAGGGAGTTGCAGACTGGAATCTAATCGAGGGTTCAGGGTGGGGTTTATATACAGAATAACAGATACCCCGGGAGGGAGTTACAGACTGGAATCTAATCGAGGGGTTCAGGGTGGTTTATATACAGAATAACAGGTACCCGGGAGGGAGTTACAGACTGGAATCTAATCGAGGGGTGTTTGGGTTGGGGTTTATATACAGAATAATAGATACCTCGGGAGGGAGTTACAGACTGGAATCTAATCGAGGGGTTCGGGGTGGGGTTTATATACAGAATAACAGATACCCCAGGAGGGAGTTTCAGACTGGAATCTAATCGAGGGGTTCGGGGTGGGGTTTATATGCAGAATAACAGATACCCCAGGAGGGAGTTTCAGACTGGAATCTAATCGAGGGGTTTGGGGTGGTTTATATACAGAATAACAGATACCCCGGGGAGGGAGTTACAGACTGGAATCTAATCGAGGGGTTCAGGGTGGGGTTTATATACAGAATAACAGATACCCCGGGAGGGAGTTACAGACTGGAATCTAATCGAGCGGTTCAGGGTGGGGTTTATACAGAGAATAACAGATACCCCGGGAGAGAGTTACAGACTGGAATCTAATCGAGGGGTTCGGGGTGGGGTTTATATACAGAATAACAGATACCCGGGAGGGAGTTACAAACTGGAATCTAATTGAGGGGTTCGGGTGGTTTATATGCAGAATAACAGATACCCCGGGGAGGGAGTTACTGACTGGAATCTAATCGAGGGTTTCGGGGTGGTTTATATGCAGAATAACAGATACCCTGGGGAGGGAGTTACTGACTGGAATCTAATCGAGGGTTTCGGGCTGGTTTATATACAGAATAACAGATACCCCGGGGAGGGAGTTACAGACGGGAATCTAATCGAGGGGTTCAGGGTGGGGTTTATATACAGAATAACAGATACCCGGGAGGGAGTTACAGACGGGAATCTAATCGAGGGGTTAGGTGTGGTTTATATACAGAATAACTTATACCCCGGGGTGGGAGTTGCAGACTGGAATCTAATCGAGGGTTTCGGTGGGGTGTATATACAGAATAACAGATACCCCGGGGAGGGAGTTACAGACTGGAATCTAATCGAGGGGTTCGGGGTGGTTTATATACAGAATAACAGGTACCCGGGAGGGAGTTACAGACTGGAATCTAATCGAGGGGTGTTTGGGTTGGGGTTTATATACAGAATAATAGATACCTCGGGAGGGAGTTACAGACTGGAATCTAATCGAGGGGTTCGGGGTGGGGTTTATACAAAGAATAACAGATACCCCGGGAGGGAGTTACAGACTGGAATCTAATCGAGGGGTTCGGGGTGGGGTTTATATACAGAATAACAGATACCCCAGGAGGGAGTTACAGACTGGAATCTAATCGAGGGGTTCGGGGTGGGGTTTATACAAAGAATAACAGATACCCCGGGAGGGAGTTACAGACTGGAATCGAATCGAGGGGTTCGGGGTTGGGTTTATATACAGAATAACAGATACCCCGGGGAGGGAGTTACAGACTGGAATCTAATCGAGGGATTCGGGGTGGGGTTTATATGCAGAATAACAGATACCCCGGGAGGGAGTTACAGACTGGAATCTAATCGAGGGGTGTTTGGGGTGGGGTTTATATACAGAATA
The DNA here is from genome assembly GCF_047496795.1 of Chiloscyllium punctatum. Classification (NCBI taxonomy): domain Eukaryota; kingdom Metazoa; phylum Chordata; class Chondrichthyes; order Orectolobiformes; family Hemiscylliidae; genus Chiloscyllium; species Chiloscyllium punctatum. The sequence continues at coordinate 370,267 of NW_027309957.1, forward strand.
ATAGATACCCCGGGAGCGAGTTACAGACTGGAATCTAATCGAGGGGTTCAGGGTGGGGTTTATATACAGAATAACAGATACCCCGGGAAGGAGTTACACAGTGGAATCTAATCGAGGGGTGTTTCGGGTGGGGTTTATACACAGAATAATAGATACCCCGGGAGGGAGTTACAGACTGGAATCTAATCGAGGGGTTCGGGGTGGGGTTTATATACAGAATAACAGATACCCCGGTAGGGAGTTACAAACTGAATCTAATCGAGGGGTTCGGGGTGGTTTATATACAGAATAACAGATACCCCGGGAGGGAGTTACAGACTGGAATCTAATCGAGGGGTTCAGGGTGGGGTTTATATACAGAATAACAGATACCCCGGGAGGGAGTTACGGACTGGAATCTAATCGAGGGCTTCGGGGTGTGGTATGTACAGAATAACAGATACCCCAGGAGGGAGTTACAGACTGGAATCTAATTGAGGGGTTCAGGGTGGTTTATGTACAGAATAACAGATACCACGGGGAGGGAGTTACAGACTGCAATCTAATCGAGATGTTCGGGGTGGGGTTTATATACAGAATAACAGATACCCCGGGGAGGGAGTTACAGACTGGAATCTAATCGAGGGGTTCGGGGTGGGGTTTATATACAGAATAACAGATACCCCGGGGAGGGAGTTACAGACTGGAATCTAATCGGGGGTTCGGGGGGGGTTTATATACAGAATAACAGATACCCCGGGAGGGAGTTACAGACTGGAATCTAATCGAGGGGTTCAGGGTGGGGTTTATATACTGAATAACAGATACCCCGGGAGGGAGTTACAGACCGGAATCTAATCGAGGGGTTCAGGGTGGTTTATATACAGAATAACAGGTACCCCGGGAGGGAGTTACAGACTGGAATCTAATCGAGGGGTTCGGGGTGGGGTTTATATACAGAATAACAGATACCCCGGGAGGGAGTTACAGACTGGAATCTAATCGAGGGGTTCGGGGTGGGGTTTATATACAGAATAACAGATACCCTGGGGCGGGAGTTACAGACTGGAATCTAATCGAGGGGTTCGGGGTGGTTTATATACAGAATAACAGATACCCCGGGAGGGAGTTACAGACTGGAATCTAATCGAGGGGTTCGGGGTGGGGTTTATATACAGAATAACAGATACCCCGGGGAGGGAGTTACAGACTGGAATCTAATCGAGGGGTTCGGGGTGGGGTTTATATACAGAATAACAGATACCCCGGGGAGGGAGTTACAGACTGGAATCTAATCGAGGGATTCGGGGGGGTTTATATACAGAATAACAGATACCCCGGGGAGGGAGTTACAGACTGGAATCTAATCGAGGGGTTCGGGGTGGGGTTTATATACAGATTAACAGATACCCCGGGTGGGAGTTACAGACTGGAATCTAATCAAGGGGTTCAGGGTGGTTTATATACAGAATAACAGATACCCCGGGAGGGAGTTACAGACTGGAATCTAATCGAGGGGTTCGGGGTGGGGTTTATATACAGATTAACAGATACCCCGGGAGGGAGTTACAGACTGGAATCTAATCGGGGGTTCGGGGGGGTTTATATACAGAATAACAGATACCCCGGGGAGGGAGTTACAGACTGGAATCTAATCGAGGGGTTTGGGGTGGGGTTTATATACAGAATAACAGATACCCCGGGGAGGGAGTTACAGACTGGAATCTAATCGAGGGGTTCGGGGTGAGGTTTATATACAGAATAACAGATACCCCGGGAGGGAGTTACAGACTGGAATCTAATCGAGGGGTTCAGGGTGGGGTTTATATACAGAATAACAGATACCCCGGGAGGGAGTTACAGACTGGAATCTAATCGAGGGGTTCGGGGTGGTTTATATACAGAATAACAGATACCCCGGGAGGGAGTTACAGACTGGAATCTAATCGAGGGGTTAGGGGTGTCGCTTATATACAGAATAACAGATACCCCGGGAGGGAGTTACAGACTGGAATCTAATCGAGGGGTTCGGGGTTGGGCTTATATACAGAATAACAGATACCCCGGGAGGGAGTTACAGACTGGAATCTAATCGAGGGGTTCGGGGTGGGGTTTATATACAGAATAACAGATACCCCGGGAGGGAGTTACAGACTGGAATCTAATCGAGGGGTTCGGGGTGGTTTATATACAGAATAACAGATACCCCGGGAGGGAGTTACAGACTGGAATCTAATCGAGGGGTTAGGGGTGTCGCTTATATACAGAATAACAGATACCCCGGGAGGGAGTTACAGACTGGAATCTAATCGAGGGGTTCGGGGTTGGGCTTATATACAGAATAACAGATACCCCGGGAGGGAGTTACAGACTGGAATCTAATCGAGGGGTTCGGGGTGGGGTTTATATACAGAATAACAGATACCCCGGGAGGGAGTTACAGACTGGAATCTAATCGAGGGGTTCGGGGTGGGGTTTATATACAGAGTAACAGATACCCCGGGGAGGGAGTTACAGACTGGAATCTAATCGAGGGGTTCAGGGTGGGGTTTATATACAGAATAACAGATACCCCGGGAGGGAGTTACAGACTGGAATCTAATCGAGGGGTTCAGGGTGGGGTATATATACAGAATAACAGATACCCTGGGAGGGAGTTACAGACTGGAATCTAATCGAGGGGTTCGGGGTGGGGTTTATATACAGAATAATAGATACCCCGGGAGGGAGTTACAGACTGGAATCTAATCGAGGGTTTCGGGGTGGGGTTTATATACAGAATAACAGATACCCCGGGAGGGAGTTACAGACTGGAATCTAATCGAGGTGTTCGGGGTGGTTTATATACAGAATAACAGATACCCCGGGAGGGAGTTACAGACTGGAATCTAATCGAGGGGTTCGGGGTGGTTTATATACAGAATAACAGATACCCCGGGGAGGGAGTTACAGACTGGAATCTAATCGAGGGGTTCGTGGTGGGGTTTATATACAGAATAACAGATACCCGGGAGGGAGTTACAGACTGGAATCTAATCGAAGGGTTCGGGGTGGGGTTTATATACAGAATAACAGATACCCCGGGAGGGAGTTACAGACTGGAATCTAATCGAGGGGTTCGGGGTGGGGTTTATATACAAAATAACAGATACCCCGGGGAGGGAATTACAGCCTGGAATCTAATCGAGGAGTTCGGGGAGGTTTATATACAGAATAACAGATACCCCGGGAGGGAGTTACAGACGGGAATCTAATCGAGGGGTTCGGGGTGGGGTTTATATACAGATTAACAGATACCCCGGGAGGGAGTTACAGACTGGAATCTAATCGAGGGGTTCTGGGTGGGGTTTATATACAGATTAACAGATACCCCGGGTGGGAGTTACAGACTGGAATCTAATCGAGGGGTTCAGGGTGGTTTATATACAGAATAACAGATACCCCGGGAGGGAGTTACAGACTGGAATCTAATCGAGGGGTTCGGGGTGGGGTTTATATACAGATTAACAGATACCCCGGGAGGGAGTTACAGACTGGAATCTAATCGGGGGTTCGGGGGGGTTTATATACAGAATAACAGATACCCCGGGTGGGAGTTACAGACTGGAATCTAATCGAGGGGTTCAGGGTGATTTATATACAGAATAACAGATACCCCGGGAGGGAGTTACAGACTGGAATCTAATCGAGGGGTTCGGGGTGGGGTTTATATACAGATTAACAGATACCCCGGGAGGGAGTTACAGACTGGAATCTAATCGGGGGTTCAGGGTGGTTTATATACAGAATAACAGATACCCCGGGGAGGGAGTTACAGACTGGAATCTAATCGAGGGGTTCGGGGGGGGTTTATATACAGAATAACAGATACCCCGGGGAGGGAGTTACAGACTGGAATCTAATCGAGGGGTTCGGGGTGGGGTTTATATACAGAATAACAGATACCCCGGGGAGGGAGTTACAGACTGGAATCTAATCGAGGGGTTCGGGGTGAGGTTTATATACAGAATAACAGATACCCCGGGAGGGAGTTACAGACTGGAATCTAATCGAGGGGTTCGGGGTGGGGTTTATATACAGAATAACAGATACCCCGGGAGGGAGTTACAGACTGGAATCTAATCGAGGGGTTCGGGGTGGTTTATATACAGAATAACAGATACCCCGGGAGGGAGTTACAGACTGGAATCTAATCGAGGGGTTAGGGGTGTCGCTTATATACAGAATAACAGATACCCCGGGAGGGAGTTACAGACTGGAATCTAATCGAGGGGTTCGGGGTTGGGCTTATATACAGAATAACAGATACCCCGGGAGGGAGTTACAGACTGGAATCTAATCGAGGGGTTCGGGGTGGGGTTTATATACAGAATAACAGATACCCCGGGAGGGAGTTACAGACTGGAATCTAATCGAGGGGTTCGGTGGGGTTTATATACAGAATAACAGATACCCCGGGAGGGAGTTACAGACTGGAATCTAATCGAGGGGTTCGGGGTGGGGTTTATATACAGAGTAACAGATACCCCGGGGAGGGAGTTACAGACTGGAATCTAATCGAGGGGTTCAGGGTGGGGTTTATATACAGAATAACAGATACCCCGGGAGGGAGTTACAGACAGGAATCTAATCGAGGGGTTCAGGGTGGGGTTTATATACAGAATAATAGATACCCCAGGAGGGAGTTACAGACTGTAATCTAATCGAGGGTTTCGGGCTGGGGTTTATATACAGAATAACAGATACCCCGGGAGGGAGTTACAGACTGGAATCTAATCGAGGGGTTCGGGTTGGTTTATATACAGAATAACAGATACCCCGGGAGGGAGTTACAGACTGGAATCTAATCGAGGGGTTCGGGGTGGTTTATATATAGAATAACAGATACCCCGGGGAGGGAGTTTCAGACTGGAATCTAATCGAGGGGTTCAGGGTGGTTTATATACAGAATAACAGATACCCCGGGGAGGGAGTTACAGACTGGAATCTAATCGAGGGGTTCGTGGTGGGGTTTATATACAGAATAACAGATACCCGGGAGGGAGTTACAGACTGGAATCTAATCGAGGGGTTCGGGGTGGGGTTTATATACAAAATAACAGATACCCCGGGGAGGGAATTACAGCCTGGAATCTAATCGAGGAGTTCGGGGAGGTTTATATACAGAATAACAGATACCCCGGGAGGGAGTTACAGACTGGAATCTAATCGAGGGGTTCGGGGTGGGGTTTATATACAGAATAACAGATACCCCGGGGAGGGAGTTCCAGACTGGAATCTAATCGAGGGGTTCGGGGTGGTTTATATACAGAATAACAGATACCCCGGGGAGGGAATTACAGCCTGGAATCTAATCGAGGGGTTCGGGGGGTTTATATACAGAATAACAGATACCCCGGGAGGGAGTTACAGACTGGAATCTAATCGAGGGGTGTTTCGGGTGGGGTGTATATACAGAATAATAGATACCCCGGGAGGGAGTTACAGACTGGAATCTAATCGAGGGGTTCGGGGTGGGGTTTATATACAGAATAACAGATACCCCGGTAGGGAGTTACAGACTGAATCTAATCGAGGGGTTCGGGGTGTTTTATATACAGAATAACAGATACCCGGGAGGGAGTTACAGACTGGAATCTAATCGAGGGGTTCAGGGGGGTTTATATACAGAATAACAGATACCCCGGGAGGGAGTTACAAACTGGAATCTAATTGAGGGGTTCGGGTGGTTTATATGCAGAATAACAGATACCCCGGGAGGGAGTTACAGACTGGAATCTAATCAAGGGGTTCGGGGGGTTTATATACAGAATAACAGATACCCCGGGAGGGAGTTACTGAATGGAATCTAATCGAGAGGTTCGGGGTGGGGTTTATATACAGAATAACAGATACCCCGGGGAGGGAGTTACAGACTGGAATCTAATCGAGGTGTTCAGGGTGGTTTATGTACAGAATAACAGACTCCCGGGAGGGAGTTACAGACTGGAATCTAATCGAGGGGTTCGGGGGGTTTATATACAGAATAACAGATACCCCGGGAGGGAGTTACTGACTGGAATCTAATCGAGAGGTTCGGGGTGGGGTTTATATACAGAATATCAGATACCCCGGGGAGGGAGTTACAGACTGGAATCTAATCGAGGTGTTCAGGGTGGTTTATGAACAGAATAACAGACACCCGGGAGGGAGTTACAGACTGGAATCTAATCGAGGGGTTCGGGGTGGGGTTTATATACAGAATAACAGATACCCCGGGGAGGGAGTTACAGACTGGAATCTAATCGAGGGGTTTGGGGGGTTTATATACAGAATAACAGATACCCCGGGGAGGGAGTTACAGACTGGAATCTAATCGAGGGGTTCAGGGTGGGGTTTATATACAGAATAACAGATACCCCGGGAGGGAGTTACAGACTGGAATCTAATCGAGGGGTTCAGAGTGGGTTTTATATACAGAATAACAGATACCCCGGGAGGGAGTTACAGACTGGAATCTAATCGAGGGGTTCGGGGTGGGGTTTATATACAGAATAACAGATACCCCGGGAGGGAGTTACAGACTGGAATCTAATCGAGGGGTTCTGGGTGGGGTTTATATACAGAATAACAGATACCCCGGGAGGGAGTTACAGACTGGAATCTAATCGAGGGGTTCGGGGTGGTTTATATACAGAATAACAGATACCCCGGTAGGGAGTTACAGACTGGAATCTAATCGAGGGGTTCGGGGTGGGGTTTATATACAGAATAACAGATACCCCGGGGAGGGAGTTACAGCCTGGAATCTAATCGAGGGGTTCGGGGGGGGGTTTATATACAGAATAACAGATACCCCGGTAGGGAGTTACAGACTGAATCTAATCGAGGGGTGTTTCGGGTGGGGTTTATATACAGAATAATAGATACCCCGGGAGGGAGTTACAGACTGGAATCTAATCGAGGGGTTCGGGGTGGGGTTTATATACAGAATAACAGATACCCCTGTAGGGAGTTACAGACTGAATCTAATCGAGGGGTTCGGGGTGTTTTATATACAGAATAACAGATACCCCGGGAGGGAGTTACAAACTGGAATCTAATTGAGGGGTTCGGGTGGTTTATTTGCAGAATAACAGATACCCCGGGGAGGGAGGTACTGACTGGAAACTAATCGAGGGGTTCGGGGTGGGGGTTATATACAGAAAAACAGATACCCCGGGAGAGAGTTACAGACTGGAATCTAATCAAGGGGTTCGGAGGGTTTATATACAGAATAACAGATACCCCGGGAGGGAGTTACTGACTGGAATCTAATCGAGGGGTTCGGGGTGGGGTTTATATACAGAATAACAGATACCCCGGGGAGGGAGTTACAGACTGGAATCTAATCGAGGGGTTCAGGGTGGTTTATGTACAGAACAACAGACACCCGGGAGGGAGTTACAGACTGGAATCTAATCGAGGGGTTCGGGGGGTTTATATACAGAATAACAGATACCCCGGGGAGGGAGTTACAGACTGGAATCTAATCAAGGGGTTTAGGGTGGTTTATGTACAGAATAACAGACACCCGGGAGGGAGTTACAGACTGGAATCTAATCGAGGGGTTCAGGGTGGGGTTTATATGCAGAATAACAGATACCCCGGGAGGGAGTTACAGACTGGAATCTAATCGAGGGGTTCGGGTTGGTTTATATACAGAATAACAGATACCCCGGGAGGGAGTTACAGACTGGAATCTAATCGAGGGGTTCGGGGTGGTTTATATATAGAATAACAGATACCCCGGGGAGGGAGTTTCAGACTGGAATCTAATCGAGGGGTTCAGGGTGGTTTATATACAGAATAACAGATACCCCGGGGAGGGAGTTACAGACTGGAATCTAATCGAGGGGTTCGTGGTGGGGTTTATATACAGAATAACAGATACCCGGGAGGGAGTTACAGACTGGAATCTAATCGAGGGGTTCGGGGTGGGGTTTATATACAAAATAACAGATACCCCGGGGAGGGAATTACAGCCTGGAATCTAATCGAGGAGTTCGGGGAGGTTTATATACAGAATAACAGATACCCCGGGAGGGAGTTACAGACGGGAATCTAATCGAGGGGTTCGGGGGGTTTATATACAGAATAACAGATACCCCGGGAGGGAGTTACAGACTGGAATCTAATCGAGGGGTTCAGGGTGGGGTTTATATACAGAATAACAGACACCCCGGGAGGGAGTTCCAAACTGGAATCTAATCGAGGGGTTCGGTGTGGTTCATATACAGAATAACAGATACCCCGGGAGGGAGTTACAGACTGGAATCTAATCGAGGGGTTCAGGGTGGGGTTTATATACAGAATAACAGATACCCCGGGAGGGAGTTACAGACTGAAATCTAATCGAGGGGTTCAGGGTGGTTTATATAAAGAATAACAGATACCCCGGGAGGGAGTTACAGACTGGAATGTAAGCGAGGGGTTCGGGGTGGGGTTTATACACAGAATAACAGATACCCCGGGGAGAGAGTTACAGACTGGAATCTAATCGAGGGGTTCAGGGTGGTTTATATACAGAATAACAGATACCCTGGGAGGGAGTTACAGACTGGAATCTAATCGAGGGGTTCAGGGTGGGGTTTATATACAGCATAACAGATACCCCGGGAGAGAGTTACAGACTGGAATCTAATCAAGGGGTTCGGGGTGGTTTATATACAGAATAACAGATACCCCGGGAGGGAGTTACAGACGGGAATCTAATCGAGGGGTTCGGGGTGGTTTATATACAGAATAACAGATACCCTGGGAGGGAGTTACAGACTGGAATCTAATCGAGGGGTTCAGGGTGGGGTTTATATACAGCATAACAGATACCCCGGGAGGGAGTTACAGACTGGAATCTAATCGAGGGGTTCGGGGTGGGGTTTATATACAGAACAACCGATACCCCGGGAGAGAGTTACAGACTGGAATCTAATCGAGGGGTTCAGGGTGGTTTATATACAGAATAACAGATACCCCGGGAGGGAGTTACAGACGGGAATCTAATCGAGGGGTTCAGGGTGGGGTTTATGTACAGAATAACAGATACCCCGGGAGGGACTTACAGACTCGAATCTAATCGAGGGGTTCGGGGTGGTTTATATACAGAATAACAGATACCCCGGGAGGGAGTTACAGACTGGAATCTAATCGAGGGGTTCGGGGGGGTTCTTATACAGAATAACAGATTCCTGGGGAGGGAGTTACAGACTGGAATCTAATCGAGGGGTTCAGGGGGGTTCTTATACAGAATAACAGATACCTGGGGAGGGAGTTACAGACTGGAATCTAATCGAGGGGTTCAGGGTGGGGTTTATATACAGAATAACAGATACCCCGGGAGGGAATTACATATTGGAATCTAATTGAGGGGTTCGGGGTGGGGTTTATATTCAGAATATCAGATACCCCGGGGAGGGAGTTACAGACTGGAATCTAATCGAGGGGTTCGGGGTGGGGTTTATATACAGAATAACAGATACCCCGGGAGGGAGTTACAGACTGGAATCTAATCGAGGGGTTCGGGGTGGGGTTTATATACAGAATAACAGATACCCCGGGAGGGAGTTACAGACTGGAATCTAATCGAGGGGTTAGGGGTGTCGCTTATATACAGAATAACAGATACCCCGGGAGGGAGTTACAGACTGGAATCTAATCGAGGGGTTCGGGGTTGGGCTTATATACAGAATAACAGATACCCCGGGAGGGAGTTACAGACTGGAATCTAATCGAGGGGTTCGGGGTGGGGTTTATATACAGAATAACAGATACCCCGGGAGGGAGTTACAGACTGGAATCTAATCGAGGGGTTCGGGGTGGTTTATATACAGAATAACAGATACCCCGGGAGGGAGTTACAGACTGGAATCTAATCGAGGGGTTAGGGGTGTCGCTTATATACAGAATAACAGATACCCCGGGAGGGAGTTACAGACTGGAATCTAATCGAGGGGTTCGGGGTTGGGCTTATATACAGAATAACAGATACCCCGGGAGGGAGTTACAGACTGGAATCTAATCGAGGGGTTCGGGGTGGGGTTTATATACAGAATAACAGATACCCCGGGAGGGAGTTACAGACTGGAATCTAATCGAGGGGTTCGGGGTGGGGTTTATATACAGAGTAACAGATACCCCGGGGAGGGAGTTACAGACTGGAATCTAATCGAGGGGTTCAGAGTGGGGTTTATATACAGAATAACAGATACCCCGGGAGGGAGTTACAGACTGGAATCTAATCGAGGGGTTCGGGGTGGGGTTTATATACAGAATAACAGATACCCTGGGAGGGAGTTACAGACTGGAATCTAATCGAGGGGTTCGGGGTGGGGTTTATATACAGAATAATAGATACCCCGGGAGGGAGTTACAGACTGGAATCTAATCGAGGGTTTCGGGGTGGGGTTTATATACAGAATAACAGATACCCCGGGAGGGAGTTACAGACTGGAATCTAATCGAGGTGTTCGGGGTGGTTTATATACAGAATAACAGATACCCCGGGAGGGAGTTACAGACTGGAATCTAATCGAGGGGTTCGGGGTGGTTTATATACAGAATAACAGATACCCCGGGGAGGGAGTTACAGACTGGAATCTAATCGAGGGGTTCGTGGTGGGGTTTATATACAGAATAACAGATACCCGGGAGGGAGTTACAGACTGGAATCTAATCGAAGGGTTCGGGGTGGGGTTTATATACAGAATAACAGATACCCCGGGAGGGAGTTACAGACTGGAATCTAATCGAGGGGTTCGGGGTGGGGTTTATATACAAAATAACAGATACCCCGGGGAGGGAATTACAGCCTGGAATCTAATCGAGGAGTTCGGGGAGGTTTATATACAGAATAACAGATACCCCGGGAGGGAGTTACAGACGGGAATCTAATCGAGGGGTTCGGGGTGGGGTTTATATACAGATTAACAGATACCCCGGGAGGGAGTTACAGACTGGAATCTAATCGAGGGGTTCTGGGTGGGGTTTATATACAGATTAACAGATACCCCGGGTGGGAGTTACAGACTGGAATCTAATCGAGGGGTTCAGGGTGGTTTATATACAGAATAACAGATACCCCGGGAGGGAGTTACAGACTGGAATCTAATCGAGGGGTTCGGGGTGGGGTTTATATACAGATTAACAGATACCCCGGGAGGGAGTTACAGACTGGAATCTAATCGGGGGTTCGGGGGGGTTTATATACAGAATAACAGATACCCCGGGTGGGAGTTACAGACTGGAATCTAATCGAGGGGTTCAGGGTGATTTATATACAGAATAACAGATACCCCGGGAGGGAGTTACAGACTGGAATCTAATCGAGGGGTTCGGGGTGGGGTTTATATACAGATTAACAGATACCCCGGGAGGGAGTTACAGACTGGAATCTAATCGGGGGTTCGGGGGGGGTTTATATACAGAATAACAGATACCCCGGGGAGGGAGTTACAGACTGGAATCTAATCGACGGGTTCGGGGTGGGGTTTATATACAGAATAACAGATACCCCGGGGAGGGAGTTACAGACTGGAATCTAATCGAGGGGTTCGGGGTGAGGTTTATATACAGAATAACAGATACCCCGGGAGGGAGTTACAGACTGGAATCTAATCGAGGGGTTCGGGGTGGGGTTTATATACAGAATAACAGATACCCCGGGAGGGAGTTACAGACTGGAATCTAATCGAGGGGTTCGGGGTGGTTTATATACAGAATAACAGATACCCCGGGAGGGAGTTACAGACTGGAATCTAATCGAGGGGTTAGGGGTGTCGCTTATATACAGAATAACAGATACCCCGGGAGGGAGTTACAGACTGGAATCTAATCGAGGGGTTCGGGGTTGGGCTTATATACAGAATAACAGATACCCCGGGAGGGAGTTACAGACTGGAATCTAATCGAGGGGTTCGGGGTGGGGTTTATATACAGAATAACAGATACCCCGGGAGGGAGTTACAGACTGGAATCTAATCGAGGGGTTCGGTGGGGTTTATATACAGAATAACAGATACCCCGGGAGGGAGTTACAGACTGGAATCTAATCGAGGGGTTCGGGGTGGGGTTTATATACAGAGTAACAGATACCCCGGGGAGGGAGTTACAGACTGGAATCTAATCGAGGGGTTCAGGGTGGGGTTTATATACAGAATAACAGATACCCCGGGAGGGAGTTACAGACTGGAATCTAATCGAGGGGTTCAGGGTGGGGTTTATATACAGAATAACAGATACCCCGGGAGGGAGTTACAGACAGGAATCTAATCGAGGGGTTCAGGGTGGGGTTTATATACAGAATAATAGATACCCCAGGAGGGAGTTACAGACTGTAATCTAATCGAGGGTTTCGGGCTGGGGTTTATATACAGAATAACAGATACCCCGGGAGGGAGTTACAGACTGGAATCTAATCGAGGGGTTCGGGTTGGTTTATATACAGAATAACAGATACCCCGGGAGGGAGTTACAGACTGGAATCTAATCGAGGGGTTCGGGGTGGTTTATATATAGAATAACAGATACCCCGGGGAGGGAGTTTCAGACTGGAATCTAATCGAGGGGTTCAGGGTGGTTTATATACAGAATAACAGATACCCCGGGGAGGGAGTTACAGACTGGAATCTAATCGAGGGGTTCGTGGTGGGGTTTATATACAGAATAACAGATACCCGGGAGGGAGTTACAGACTGGAATCTAATCGAGGGGTTCGGGGTGGGGTTTATATACAAAATAACAGATACCCCGGGGAGGGAATTACAGCCTGGAATCTAATCGAGGAGTTCGGGGAGGTTTATATACAGAATAACAGATACCCCGGGAGGGAGTTACAGACGGGAATCTAATCGAGGGGTTCGGGGGGTTTATATACAGAATAACAGATACCCCGGGAGGGAGTTACAGACTGGAATCTAATCGAGGGGTGTTTCGGGTGGGGTGTATATACAGAATAATAGATACCCCGGGAGGGAGTTACAGACTGGAATCTAATCGAGGGGTTCGGGGTGGGGTTTATATACAGAATAACAGATACCCCGGTAGGGAGTTACAGACTGAATCTAATCGAGGGGTTCGGGGTGTTTTATATACAGAATAACAGATACCCGGGAGGGAGTTACAAACTGGAATCTAATTGAGGGGTTCGGGTGGTTTATATGCAGAATAACAGATACCCCGGGAGGGAGTTACAGACTGGAATCTAATCAAGGGGTTCGGGGGGTTTATATACAGAATAACAGATACCCCGGGAGGGAGTTACTGACTGGAATCTAATCGAGAGGTTCGGGGTGGGGTTTATATACAGAATAACAGATACCCCGGGGAGGGAGTTACAGACTGGAATCTAATCGAGGTGTTCAGGGTGGTTTATGTACAGAATAACAGACACCCGGGAGGGAGTTACAGACTGGAATCTAATCGAGGGGTTCGGGGGGTTTATATACAGAATAACAGATACCCCGGGAGGGAGTTACTGACTGGAATCTAATCGAGAGGTTCGGGGTGGGGTTTATATACAGAATATCAGATACCCCGGGGAGGGAGTTACAGACTGGAATCTAATCGAGGTGTTCAGGGTGGTTTATGAACAGAATAACAGACACCCGGGAGGGAGTTACAGACTGGAATCTAATCGAGGGGTTCGGGGTGGGGTTTATATACAGAATAACAGATACCCCGGGGAGGGAGTTACAGACTGGAATCTAATCGAGGGGTTTGGGGGGTTTATATACAGAATAACAGATACCCCGGGGAGGGAGTTACAGACTGGAATCTAATCGAGGGGTTCAGGGTGGGGTTTATATACAGAATAACAGATACCCCGGGAGGGAGTTACAGACTGGAATCTAATCGAGGGGTTCAGGGTGGGGTTTATATACAGAATAACAGATACCCCGGGAGGGAGTTACAGACTGGAATCTAATCGAGGGGTTCGGGGTGGGGTTTATATACAGAATAACAGATACCCCGGGAGGGAGTTACAGACTGGAATCTAATCGAGGGGTTCGGGGTGGGGTTTATATACAGAATAACAGATACCCCGGGAGGGAGTTACAGACTGGAATCTAATCGAGGGGTTCGGGGTGGTTTATATACAGAATAACAGATACCCCGGTAGGGAGTTACAGACTGGAATCTAATCGAGGGGTTCGGGGTGGGGTTTATATACAGAATAACAGATACCCCGGGGAGGGAGTTACAGCCTGGAATCTAATCGAGGGGTTCGGGGGGGTGTTTATATACAGAATAACAGATACCCCGGTAGGGAGTTACAGACTGAATCTAATCGAGGGGTGTTTCGGGTGGGGTTTATATACAGAATAATAGATACCCCGGGAGGGAGTTACAGACTGGAATCTAATCGAGGGGTTCGGGGTGGGGTTTATATACAGAATAACAGATACCCCTGTAGGGAGTTACAGACTGAATCTAATCGAGGGGTTCGGGGTGTTTTATATACAGAATAACAGATACCCCGGGAGGGAGTTACAAACTGGAATCTAATTGAGGGGTTCGGGTGGTTTATTTGCAGAATAACAGATACCCCGGGGAGGGAGGTACTGACTGGAAACTAATCGAGGGGTTCGGGGTGGGGGTTATATACAGAAAAACAGATACCCCGGGAGAGAGTTACAGACTGGAATCTAATCAAGGGGTTCGGAGGGTTTATATACAGAATAACAGATACCCCGGGAGGGAGTTACTGACTGGAATCTAATCGAGGGGTTCGGGGTGGGGTTTATATACAGAATAACAGATACCCCGGGGAGGGAGTTACAGACTGGAATCTAATCGAGGGGTTCAGGGTGGTTTATGTACAGAACAACAGACACCCGGGAGGGAGTTACAGACTGGAATCTAATCGAGGGGTTCGGGGGGTTTATATACAGAATAACAGATACCCCGGGGAGGGAGTTACAGACTGGAATCTAATCGAGGGGTTTAGGGTGGTTTATGTACAGAATAACAGACACCCGGGAGGGAGTTACAGACTGGAATCTAATCGAGGGGTTCAGGGTGGGGTTTATATGCAGAATAACAGATACCCCGGGAGGGAGTTACAGACTGGAATCTAATCGAGGGGTTCAGGGTGCAGTGTATATAGAGAATAACAGACACCCCGGGTGGGAGTTACAGACTGGAATCTAATCGAGGGGATCAGGGTGGTTTATATACAGAATAACAGATACTCCGGGGAGGGAGTTACACACTGGAATCTAATCGAGGGGTTCGGGGGGTTTTATATACAGAATAATAGATACCCCGGGAGGGAGTTACAGACTGGAATCTAATCGAGGGGTTCGGGGTGGGGTTTATATACAGAATAACAGATACCCCGGGAGGGAGTTACAGACTGGAATCTCATCGAGGGGTTCGGGGTGGTTTATATACAGAATAACAGATACCCCAGGAGGGAGTTACAAACTGGAATCTAATTGAGGGGTTCGGGGTGGGGTTTATATACAGAATAACAGATACCCCGGGAGGGAGTTACAGACTGGAATCTAATCGAGGGGTTCGGGGTGGGGTTTATATACAGAATAACAGATACCCCGGGAGGGAGTTACAGACTGGAATCTAATCGAGGGGTTCAGGGTGGGGTTTATATACAGAATAACAGATACCCCGGGAGGGAGTTCCAAACTGGAATCTAATCGAGGGGTTCGGTGTGGTTCATATACAGAATAACAGATACCCCGGGAGGGAGTTACAGACTGGAATCTAATCGAGGGGTTCAGGGTGGGGTTTATATACAGAATAACAGATACCCCGGGAGAGAGTTACAGACTGGAATCTAATCGAGGGGTTCAGGGTGGTTTATATACAGAATAACAGATACCCTGGGAGGGAGTTACAGACTGGAATCTAATCGAGGGGTTCAGGGTGGGGTTTATATACAGCATAACAGATACCCCGGGAGAGAGTTACAGACTGGAATCTAATCGAGGGGTTCAGGGTGGTTTATATACAGAATAACAGATACCCCGGGAGGGAGTTACAGACGGGAATCTAATCGAGGGGTTCGGGGTGGTTTATATACAGAATAACAGATACCCTGGGAGGGAGTTACAGACTGGAATCTAATCGAGGGGTTCAGGGTGGGGTTTATATACAGCATAACAGATACCCCGGGAGGGAGTTACAGACTGGAATCTAATCGAGGGGTTCGGGGTGGGGTTTATATACAGAACAACCGATACCCCGGGAGAGAGTTACAGACTGGAATCTAATCGAGGGGTTCAGGGTGGTTTATATACAGAATAACAGATACCCCGGGAGGGAGTTACAGACGGGAATCTAATCGAGGGGTTCAGGGTGGGGTTTATGTACAGAATAACAGATACCCCGGGAGGGACTTACAGACTCGAATCTAATCGAGGGGTTCGGGGTGGTTTATATACAGAATAACAGATACCCCGGGAGGGAGTTACAGACTGGAATCTAATCGAGGGGTTCGGGGGGGTTCTTATACAGAATAACAGATTCCTGGGGAGGGAGTTACAGACTGGAATCTAATCGAGGGGTTCAGGGGGGTTCTTATACAGAATAACAGATACCTGGGGAGGGAGTTACAGACTGGAATCTAATCGAGGGGTTCAGGGTGGGGTTTATATACAGAATAACAGATACCCCGGGAGGGAATTACATATTGGAATCTAATTGAGGGGTTCGGGGTGGGGTTTATATTCAGAATATCAGATACCCCGGGGAGGGAGTTACAGACTGGAATCTAATCGAGGGGTTCGGGGTGGGGTTTATATACAGAATAACAGATACCCCGGGAGGGAGTTACAGACTGGAATCTAATCGAGGGGTTCGGGGTGGGGTTTATATACAGAATAACAGATACCCCGGGAGGGAGTTACAGACTGGAATCTAATCGAGGGGTTCGGTGGGGTTTATATACAGAATAACAGATACCCCGGGAGGGAGTTACAGACTGGAATCTAATCGAGGGGTTTGAGGTGGTTTATATACAGAATAACAGATACCCCGGGGAGGGTGTTACAGACTGGAATCTAATCGAGGGGTTCGGGGGGGTTTATATACAGAACAACAGATAACCCGGGAGGGAGTTACAGACTGGAATCTAATCGAGGGGTTCGGGGTGGTTTATATACAGAATAACAGATACCCCGGGAGAGAGTTACAGACTGGAATCTAATCGAGGGGTTCGGGGTGGGGTTTATATACAGAATAACAGATACCCCGGGAGGGAGTTACAGACTGGAATCTAATCGAGGGGTTCGGGGTGGGGTTTATATACAGAATAACGGATACCCCGGGAGGGAGTTACAGACTGGAATCTAATCGAGGGGTTCGGGGTGGGGTATATACACAGAATAACAGATACCCCGGGAGGGAGTTTCAGACTGGAATGTATTCGAGGGGTTCGGGGTGGGGTTTATATACAGAATAACAGATACCCCGGTAGGGAGTTACAGACTGGAATCTAATCGAGGGGTTCGGGGTGGTTTATATACAGAATAACAGATACCCGGGAGGGAGTTACAAACTGGAATCTAATTGAGGGGTTCGGGGTGGGGTTTATATGCAGAATAACAGATACCCCGGGGAGGGAGTTACTGACTGGAATCTAATCGAGGGGTTCGGAGTGGGAGTTATACACAGAATAACAGATACCCCGGTAGGGAGTTACAGACTGGAATCTAATCGAGGGGTTCGGGGTGGGGTTTATATACAGAATAACAGATACCCGGGAGAGAGTTACAGACTGGAATCTAATCGAGGGGTTCAGGGTGGTTTATATACAGAATAACAGATACCCCGGGGAGGGTGTTACAGACTGGAATCGAATCGAGGGATTCGGGGGGGTTCTTATACAGAATAACAGGTACCCCGGGAGGGAGTTACAGACTGGAATCTCTTCGAGGGGTTCAGGGTGGGGTTTATATACAGAATAACAGATACCCCGGGAGGGAGTTACATACTGGAATCTAATTGAGGGGTTCAGGGTGGGGTTTATATACAGAATATCAGATACCCCGGGGAGGGAGTTACAGACTGGAATCTAATCGAGGGGTTCGGGGTGGGGTTTATATACAGAATAACAGATACCCCGGGAGGGAGTTACAGACTGGAATCTAATCGAGGGGTTCGGGGTGGTTTATATACAGAATAACAGATACCCCGAGAGGGAGTTACAGACTGGAATCTAATCGAGGGGTTCGGGGTGGGGTTTATATACAGAATAACAGATACCCCGGGAGGGAGTTACAGACTGGAATCTAATCGAGGGGTTCGGTGGGGTTTATACACAGAATAACAGATACCCGGGAGGGAGTTACAGACTGGAATCTAATCGAGGGGTTTGAGGTGGTTTATATACAGAATAACAGATACCCCGGGAGGGAGTTACAGACTGGAATCTAATCGAGGGGTTTGAGGTGGTTTATATACAGAATAACAGATACCCCGGGGAGGGTGTTACAGACTGGAATCTAATCGAGGGGTTCGGGGGGGTTTATATACAGAACAACAGATAACCCGGGAGGGAGTTACAGACTGGAATCTAATCGAGGGGTTCGGGGTGGTTTATATACAGAATAACAGATACCCCGGGAGAGAGTTACAGACTGGAATCTAATCGAGGGGTTCGGGTTGGGGTTTATATACAGAATAACAGATACCCCGGGAGGGAGTTACAGACTGGAATCTAATCGAGGGGTTCGGGGTGGGGTTTATATACAGAATAACGGATACCCCGGGAGGGAGTTACAGACTGGAATCTAATCGAGGGGTTCGGGGTGGGGTATATACACAGAATAACAGATACCCCGGGAGGGAGTTACAGACTGGAATCTAATCGAGGGGTTCGGGGTGGGGTTTATATACAGAATAACAGATACCCCGGGAGGGAGTTACAGATTGGAATCTAATCGAGGGGTTCGGGGTGGGGTTTATATACAGAATAACAGATACCCCGGTAGGGAGTTACAGACTGGAATCTAATCGAGGGGTTCGGGGTGGTTTATATACAGAATAACAGATACCCGGGAGGGAGTTACAAACTGGAATCTAATTGAGGGGTTCGGGGTGGGGTTTATATGCAGAATAACAGATACCCCGGGGAGGGAATTACAGCCTGGAATCTAATCGAGGGGTTCGGAGTGGGGGTTATATACAGAATAACAGATACCCCGGGAGGGAGTTACAGACGGGAATCTAATCGAGGGGTTCAGGGTGGGGTTTATATACAGAATAACAGATACCCCGGGAGGGAGTTACAGACTGGAATCTAATCGAGGGGTTCAGGGTGGGGTTTACATACAGAATAACAGATACCCCGGGAGGGAGTTACAGACTGGAATCTAATCATGGGGTTCGGGGTGGTTTATATACAGAATAACAGATACCCCGCGAGGGAGATACAGACTGGAATCTAATCGAGGGGTTCAGGGTGGGGTTTATACACCGAATAACAGATACCCCGGGAGGGAGTTACAGACTGGAATCTAATCGAGGGGTTCGGGGTGGGGTTTATATACAGAATAATTGATACCCTGGGAGGGAGTTTCAGTCTGAAATCTAATCGAGGGGTTTGGGGTGGTTTATATACAGAATAACAGATACCCCGGGAGGGAGATACAGACTGGAATCTAATCGAGGGGTTCAGGGTGGGGTTTATACACCGAATAACAGATACCCCGGGAGGGAGTTACAGACTGGAATCTAATCGAGGGGTTCAGGGTGGGGTTTATACACAGAATAACAGGTACCCCGGGAGGGAGTTACAGACTGGAATCTAATCGAGGGGTGTTCGGGGTGGGGTTTATATACAGAATAACAGATACCCCGGTAGGGAGTTACAGACTGGAATCTAATCGAGGGGTTCAGGGTGGGGTTTATATACAGAATAACAGATACCCCGGTAGGGAGTTACAAACTGGAATCTAATTGAGGGGTTCGGGGTGGGGTTTATATGCAGAATAACAGATACCCCGGGGAGGGAGTTACAGACTGGAATCTAATCGAGGGGTTCGGGGTGGGGTTTATATAGAGAATAACAAACACCCCGGGAGGGAGTTACAGACAGGAATCTAATCGAGGGGTTCGGGGTGGGGTTTATATACAGAATAACAGATACCCCGGGAGAGAGTTACAGACTGGAATCTAATCGAGGGCTTCGGGGGGTTTATATGCAGAATAACAGATACCCCGGGAGGGAGTTACAGACTGGAATCTAATCGAGGGGTTCGGGGTGGGGTTTATATACAGAATAACAGATACCCCGGGAGGGAGTTACAGACTGGAATCTAATCGAGGGGTTCAGGGTGGGGTTCAAATGCAGAATAACAGGTACCCCGGGTGAGAGTTACGGACTGGAATCTAATCGAGGGGTTCGGGGTGCAGTGTATATACAGAATAACAGATACCCTGGGAGGGAGTTACAGCCTGGAATCTAATCATGGGGTTCAGGGTGGGGTTTATACACAGAATAACAGATACCCCGGGAGGGAGTTACAGACTGGAATCTAATCATGGGGTTCAGGGTGGTTTATGTACAGAATAACAGACACCCGGGAGGAAGTTACAGACTGGAACCTAATCGAGGTGTTCGGGGTGGTTTATATACAGAATAACAGATACCCCGGTAGGGAGTTACAGACTGGAATCTAATCGAGGGGTTCAGGGTGGTTTATGTACAGAATAACAGACACCCGGGAGGGAGTTACAGACAGGAATCTAATCGAGGGGTTCGGGGTGGGGTTTATATACAGAATAACAGGTACCCGGGAGGGAGTTACAGACTGGAATCTAATCGAGGGGTTCGGGGTGAGGTTTATATACAGAATAACAGATACCCCGGGAGGGAGTTACAGACTGGAATCTAATCGAGGGGTTCGGGGTGGTTTATATACAGAATAACAGATACCCCGGGAGGGAGTTACAAACTGGAATCTAATTGAGGGGTTCAGGGTGGGGTTTATATCCAGAATAACAGACACCCCGGGAGGGAGTTACAGACTGGAATCTAATCGAGGGGTTCGGGGTGGGGGTTATATACAGAATAACAGATACCCCGGGAGAGAGTTCCAGACTGGAATCTAATCGAGGGGTTCGGGGGGTTTATGTGCAGAATAACATATACCCCGGGAGGGAGTTACAGACTGGAATCTAATCGAGGGGTTCAGGGTGGTTTATATACAGAATAACAGATACCCCGGGAGGGAGTTACAGACTGGAATCTAATCGAGGGGTTCGGGGGGGTTTATATACAGAATAACAGATACCCCGGGGAGGGAGTTACAGACTGGAATCTAATCGAGGGGTTCGGGGTGGGGTTTATATGCAGAAAAACAGATACCCGGGAGGGAGTTACAAACTGGAATCTAATCGAGGGGTTCGGGGTGGGGTTTATATGCAGAATAACAGATACCCCGGGAGGGAGTTACAGACTGGAATCTAATCGAGGGGTTCGGGGGTGCGGTTTATATACAGAATAACAGATACCCCGGGAGGGAGTTACAGACTGGGATCTAATCGAGGGGTTCAGGCTGGGGTTTATATTCAGAATAACAGATACCCCGGGAGGGAGTTACAGACTGGAATCTAATCGTGGGGTTCAGGGTGGTTTATATACAGAATAACAGATACCCCGGGAGGGAGTTACAGACTGGAATCTAATCGAGGGGTTCGGGGTCGTTTATATACAGAATAACAGATACCCCGGTAGGGAGTTACAGACTGGAATCTAATCGAGGGGTTCGGGGTGGTTTATATACAGAATAACAGATACCCCGGGAGGGAGTTACAGACTGGAATCTAATCGAGGGGTTCGGGGTGGTTTATATACAGAATAACAGATACCCTGGGAGGGAGTTACAGACTGGAATCTAATCGAGGGGTTCGGGGTGGTTTATATACAGAATAACAGATACCCTGGGAGGGAGTTACAGACTGGAATCTCATCGAGGGGTTAGGGGTGGTTTATATACAGAATAACAGATACCCCGGGAGGGAGTTACAGACTGGAATCTAATCGAGGGGTTCGGGGTGGTTTATATACAGAATAACAGATACCCTGGGAGGGAGTTACAGACTGGAATCTCATCGAGGGGTTAGGGGTGGTTTATATACAGAATAACAGATACCCCGGGAGGGAGTTACAGACTGGAATCTAATCGAGGGGTTCGGGGTGGTTTATATACAGAATAACAGATACCCCGGTAGGGAGTTACAGACTGGAATCTAATCGAGGGGTTCGGGGTGGTTTATATACAGAATAACAGATACCCCGGGAGGGAGTTACAGACTCGAATCTAATCGAGGGGTTCTGGGGGGTCTATATACAGAATAACAGATACCACGGGGAGGGAGTTACAGACTGGAATCTAATCGAGGGGTTCGGGGTGGGGTTTATACACAGAATAACAGATACGCCGGGGAGGGAGTTACAGACTGGAATCTAATCGAGGGGTTCGGGGTGGGGTTTATATACAGAATAACAGATACCCCGGGAGGGAGTTACAGACTGGAATCTAATCGAGGGGTTCGGGATGGTTTATATACAGAATAACAGATACCCCGGGGAGGGAGTTTCAGACTGGAATCTAATCGAGGGGTTCAGGGTGGTTTATATACAGAATAACAGATACCCCGGAAGGGAGTTACAGACTGGAATCGAATCGAGGGGTTCAGGGGGTATATATACAGAATAACAGATACCCCAGGAGGGAGTTACAGACTGGAATCTAATCGAGGGGTGTTTGAGGTTGGGTTTATATACAGAATAACAGATACCCTGGAGGGAGTTACACACTGGAATCTAATCGAGGGGTGTGGGGTGGTTAATGTACAGAATAACAGATACCCCGGGAGGGAGTTACAGACTGGAATGTAATCGAGGGGTTTGGGGTGGTTTATATACAGAATAACAGATAACCCGGGAGGGAATTACAGACTGGAATCTAATCGAGGGGTTCGGGGTGGGGTATATACAGAATAACAGATACCCCGGGAGGGAGTTACAGACTGGAATCTCATAGCGGGGTTCGGGGGGGGTTTATATACAGAATAACAGACACCCGGGAGGGAGTTGCAGACTGGAATCAAATCGAGGGGTTCGGGGGGGTTTAAACACAGAATAACAGATACCCCAGGAGGGAGTGACAGACTGGAATCTAATCGAGGGGTTCGGGGTGGGGTTTATACACAGAATAACAGATACCCCGGGAGGGAGTTACAGACTGGAATCTAATCGAGGGGTGTTTGGGGTGGGGTTTATATACAGAATAATAGATACCCCGGGAGGGAGTTACAGACTGGAATCTAATCGAGGGGTTCGGGGTGTGGTTTACATACAGAATAACAGATACCCCGGGAGGGAGTTACAGACTGGAATCTAATCATGGGGTTCGGGGTGGTTTATATACAGAATAACAGATACCCCGGGTGGGAGTTACAGACTGGAATCTAATCGAGGGGTGCAGGGTGGTTTATATACAGAATAACAGATACCCGGGAGGGAGTTACAAACTGGAATCTAATTGAGGGGTTCGGGGTGGGGTTTATATGCAGAATAACAGATACCCCGGGGAGGGAGTTACAGACTGGAATCTAATCGAGGGGTTCGGGGTGGGGTTTATATAGAGAATAACAAACACCCCGGGAGGGAGTTACAGACAGGAATCTAATCGAGGGGTTCGGGGTGGGGTTTATATACAGAATAACAGATACCCCGGGAGAGAGTTACAGACTGGAATCTAATCGAGGGCTTCGGGGGGTTTATATGCAGAATAACAGATACCCCGGGAGGGAGTTACAGACTGGAATCTAATCGAGGGGTTCGGGGTGTGGTTTATATACAGAATAACAGATACCCCGGGAGGGAGTTACAGACTGGAATCTAATCGAGGGGTTCAGGGTGGGGTTTATACACAGAATAACAGATACCCCGGGAGGGAGTTACAGACTGGAATCTAATCGAGGGGTTTGGGGTGGGGTTTATATACAGAATAACAGATACCCCGGGGAGGGAGTTACAGACTGGAATCTAATCGAGGGGTTCGGGGTGGGGTTTATATTCAGAATAACAGATACCCCGGGGAGGGAGTTACAGACTGGAATCTAATCGAGGGGTTCGGGGTGGTTTATATACAGAATAACAGATACCCTGGGAGGGAGTTACAGACTGGAATCTAATCGAGGGGTGTGGGGTGGTTAATGAACAGAATAACAGATAACCCGGGAGGGAATTACAGACTGGAATCTAATCGAGGGGTTCGGGGTGGTTTATATACAGAATAACAGATACCCCGGGAGGGAGTTACAGACTGGAATCTAATCGAGGGGTTCGGGGTGGGGTTTATACACAGAATAACAGATACCCCGGGAGGGAGTTACAGACTGGAATCTAATCGAGGGGTGTTTGGGGTGGGGTTTATATACAGAATAATAGATACCCCGGGAGGGAGTTACAGACTGGAATCTAATTGAGGGGTTCGGGGTGGGGTTTATATGCAGAATAACAGATACCCCGGGGAGGGAGTTACAGACTGGAATCTAATCGAGGGGTTCGGGGGGTTTATATGCAGAATAACAGATACCCCGGGATGGAGTTACAGACTGGAATCTAATCGAGGGGTTCAGGGTGGGGTTTATGTACAGAATAACAGACACCCCGGGGAGGGAGTTACAGACTGGAATCTAATCGAGGGGTTCAGGGTGGGGTTTATATGCAGAATAACAGATACTTCGGGAGCGAGTTACAGACTGGAATCTAATCGAGGGGTTCAGTGTGGTTTATATACACAATAACAGATACCCCGGGAGGGAGTTACAGACTGGAACCTAATCGAGGTGTTCGGGGTGGTTTATATACAGAATAACAGATACCCCGGGAGGGAGTTACAGACTGGAATCTACTCGAGGGGTTCGGGGTGCAGTGTATATACAGAATAACAGATACCCCGGGTGGGAGTTACAGACGGGAATCTAATCGAGGGGTTCAGGGTGGTTTATATACAGAATAATAGATACCCCGGGAGGGAGATACAGACTGGAATCTAATCGAGGGGTTAGGGGTGGTTTATATACAGAATAACAGATACCCCTGGAGGGAGTTACAGACTGGAATCTAATCGAGGGGTTCGGGGTTGTTTATATACGGAATAACAGATACCCCGGGAGGGAGTTACAGACTGGAATCTAATCGAGGGGTTTGGGGTGGTTTATATACAGAATAACAGATACCCCGGGAGGGGTTTACAGACTGGAATCTAATCGAAGGGTTCAGGGTGGGGTTTATATACAGAATAACAGATACCCCGGGAGGGAGTTACAGACTGGAATCTAATCGAGAGGTTCGGGGGGGTTTATATACAGAATAACAGATACCCCGGGAGGGAGATACAGACTGGAATCTAATCGAGGGGTTCAGGGTGGTTAATATACAGAATAACAGATACCCCGGGAGGGAGTTACAGTCTGGAATCTAATCGAGGGGTTCGGGGGGGTTTATATACAGAATAACACATACCCCCGGAGGGAGTTACAGACTGGAATCTAATCGAGGGGTTTGGCGTGGTTTATATACAGAATAACAGATACCCCGGGAGGGGTTTACAGACTGGAATCTAATCGAGGGGTGTGGGGTGGTTAATGTACAGAATAACAGATAACCCGGGAGGGAATTACAGACTGGAATCTAATCGAGGGTTTCGGGGTGGGGTTTATATACAGAATAGCAGACTTCCCGGGAGTGAGTTACAGACTGGAATCTAATCGAGGGGTTCAGGGTGGTTTATACACAGAATAACAGATACCCCAGGAGGGAGTTCCAGACTGGAATCTAATCGAGGCGTGTGGGGTGGTTAATGTACAGAATAACAGATACCCCGGGAGGGAGTTACAGACTGGAATCTAATCGTGGGGTTCAGGGTGGGGTTTATATACAGAATAACAGATACCCCGGGAGAGAGTTACAGACTGGAATCTAATCGAGGGCTTCGGGGGGTTTATATGCAGAATAACAGATACCCCGGGAGGGAGTTACAGACTGGAATCTAATTGAGGGGTTCGGGGTGGTTTATATACAGAATAACAGATACCCCGGGAGGGAGTTACAGACTGGAATCTAATCGAGGGGTTCGGGGTGGTTTATGTACAGAATAACAGATACCCCAGGAGGGAGTTACAAACTGGAATCTAATTGATGGGTTCAGGGTGGGGTTTATATACAGAATAACAGACACCCCGGGAGGGAGTTACAGACTGGAATCTAATCGAGGGGTTCGGGGTGGGGTTTATATGCAGAATAACAGATACCCCGGGGAGGGAGTTACTGACTGGAATCTAATTGAGGTGTTCGGGGTGGGGGTTATATACAGAATAACAGATACCCCGGGAGAGAGTTACAGACTGGAATCTAATCGAGGGGTTCGGGGGGTTTATGTGCAGAATAACATATACCCCGGGAGGGAGTTACAGACTGGAATCTAATCGAGGGGTTCAGGGTGGTTTATATACAGAATAACAGATACCCCGGGAGGGAGTTACAGACTGGAATCTAATCGAGGGGTTCGGGGTGGTTTATATACAGAATAACAGACACCCGGGAGGGAGTTACAGACTGGAATCTAATCGAGGGGTTCGGGGGGGTTTATATACAGAATACCAGATACCCCGGGGAGGGAGTTACAGACTGGAATCTAATCGAGGGGTTCGGGGTGGGGTTTATATGCAGAAAAACAGATACCCGGGAGGGAGTTACAAACTGGAATCTTATCGAGGGGTTCGGGGTGGGGTTTATATGCAGAATAACAGATACCCCGGGAGGGAGTTACACACTGGAATCTAATCGAGGGGTTCGGGGTGGGGTTTATATACAGAATAACAGATACCCCGGGAGGGAGTTACAGACTGGAATCTAATCGAGGGGTTCGGGGTGGTTTATATACAGAATAACAGATACCCCGGGGAGGGAGTTACAGACTGGAATCTAATCGAGGGGTTCGGGGTGGGGTTTATATACAGAATAACAGATACCCCGGGAGGGAGTTACAGACTGGAATCTAATCGAGGGGTTCGGGGTGGTTTATATACAGAATAACAGATACCCCGAGGAGGGAGTTTCAGACTGAAATCTAATCGAGGGGTTAGGGGTGGTTTATATACAGAATAACAGATACCCCGGAAGGGAGTTACAGACTGGAATCTAATCGAGGGGTTCAGGGGGTATATATACAGAATAACAGATACCCCAGGAGGGAGTTACAGACTGGAATCTAATCGAGGGGTTCAGGGGGTATATATACAGAATAACAGATACCCCGGGGAGGGAGTTACAGACTGGAATCTAATCGAGGCGTGTTTGAGGTTGGGTTTATATACAGAATAACAGATAACCCGGGAGGGAATTACAGACTGGAATCTAATCGAGGGGTTCGGGGTGGGGTATATACAGAATAACAGATACCCCGGGAGGGAGTTACAGACTGGAATCTCATCGAGGGGTTCGGGGGGGGTTTATATACAGAATAACAGACACCCGGGAGGGAGTTGCAGACTGGAATCAAATCGAGGGGTTCGGGGGGGTTTAAACACAGTATAACAGATACCCCAGGAGGGAGTTACAGACTGGAATCTAATCGAGGGGTTCGGGGTGGGGTTTATACACAGAATAACAGATACCCCGGGAGGGAGTTACAGACTGGAATCTAATCGAGGGGTGTTTGGGGTGGGGTTTATCTCCAGAATAATAGATACCCCGGGAGGGAGTTACAGACTGGAATCTAATTGAGGGGTTCGGGGTGGGGTTTATATGCAGAATAACAGATACCCCGGTGAGGGAGTTACAGACTGGAATCTAATTGAGGGGTTCGGGGTGGGGTTTATATACAGAATAACAGATACCCCGAGAGGGAGTTACAGACTGGAATCTAATCGAGGGGTTCAGGGTGGGGGTTATATACAGAATAACAGACACCCCGGGAGGGAGTTACAGACTGGAATCTAATCGAGGGGTTCGGGGTGGGGTTTATATACAGAATAACAGATACCCGGGAGAGAGTTACAGACTGGAATCTAATCGAGGGGTTCGGGGTGGGGTTTATACACAGAATAACAGATACCCCGGGAGGGAGTTACAGACTGGAATCTAATCGAGGGGTTCAGGGTGGGGTTTATATGCAGAATAACAGATACCCCGGGAGGGAGTTACAGACTGGAATCTAATCGAGGGGTTCAGGGTGGGGTTTATATGCAGAATAACAGATACCCCGGAACGGAGTTACAGACTGGAATCTAATCGAGGGGTTCAGGGTGGGGTTTATATGCAGAATAACAGATACCCCGGGAGGGAGTTACAGACTGGAATCTAATCGAGGGGTTCAGGGTGGGGTTTATATACAGAATAACAGATACCCCGGGAGGGAGTTACAGACTGGAACCTAATCGAGGTGTTCGGGGTGGTTTATATACAGAATAACAGATACCCCGGGAGGGAGTTACAGACTGGAATCTAATCGAGGGGTTCAGGGTGGTTTATATACAGAATAACAGATACCCCGGGAGGGAGTTACAGACTGGAATCTAATCGAGGGGTTCGGGATGCAGTGTATATACAGAATAACAGATACCCCAGGAGGGAGTTACAGACTGGAATCTAATCAAGGGGTTCGGGGTGGTTTATATACAGAATAACAGATACCCCGGGAGGGAGTTCCAGACTGGAATCTAATCGAGGGGTTTGGGGTGGTTTATATACACAACAACAGATACCCCGGGAGGGAGTTACAGACTGGAATCTAATCGAGGGGTTTGGGGTTGTTTATATACAGAATAACAGATACCCCGGGAGGGGTTTACAGACTGGAATCTAATCGAAGGGTTCAGGGTGGGGTTTATATACAGAATAACAGATACCCCGGGAGGGAGTTACAGACCGGAATCTAATCGAGGGGTTCGGGGGGGTTTATATACAGAATAACAGATACCCCAGGAGGGAGTTACAGACTGGAATCTAATCGAGGGGTTCAGGGTGGTTTTTATACAGAATAACTGATACCCCGGGAGGGAGTTACAGTCTGGAATCTAATCGAGGGGTTCGGGGGGGTTGATATACAGAATAACACATACCCCCGGAGGGAGTTACATACTGGAATCTAATCGAGGGGTGTGGGGTGGTTAATGTACAGAATAACAGATAACCCGGGAGGGAATTACAGACTGGAATCTAATCGAGGGGTTCGGGGTGGGGTATATACAGAATCACAGATACCCCGGGAGGGAGTTACAGACTGGAATCTAATCGAGGGTTTCGGGGTGGTTAATGTACAGAATAACAGATACCCGGGAGAGAGTTACAGACTGGAATCTAATCGAGGGGTTCGGGGTGGGGTTTATATACAGAATAACAGATACCCCGGGAGGGAGTTACAGACTGGAATCTAATCATGGGGTTCAGGGTGGGGTTTATACACAGAATAACAGATACCCCGGGAGGGAGTTACAGACTGGAATCTATTCGAGGGGTTCGGGGTGGGGTTTATATACAGAATAACAGATACCCCGGGAGGGAGTTACAGACTGGAATCTAATCATGGGGTTCAGGGTGGGGTTTATATACAGAATAAAAGATACCCCGGTAGGGAGTTACAGACTGGAATCTAATCGAGGGGTTCGGGGTGGTTTATATACAGAATAACAGATACCCGGGAGGGAGTTACAAACTGGAATCTAATTGAGGGGTTCGGGGTGGGGTTTATATGCAGAATAACAGATACCCCGGGGAGGGAGTTACAGACTGGAATCTAATCGAGGGGTTCGGGGTGGGGTTTATATACAGAATAACAGATACCCCGGGAGAGAGTTACAGACTGGAATCTAATCGGGGGTTCGGGGGGGGTTTATATACAGAATAACAGATACCCCGGGAGGGAGTTACAGACTGGAATCTAATCGAGGGGTTCAGGGTGGGGTTTATATACAGAATAACAGATACCCCGGGAGGGAGTTACAGACTGGAATCTAATCGAGGGGTTCGGGGTGGGGTTTATATACAGAATAACAGATACCCCGGGAGGGAGTTACAGACTGGAATCTAATCATGGGGTTCAGGGTGGGGTTTATATACACAATAACAGATACCCCGGGAGGGAGTTACAGACTGGAATCTAATCGAGGGGTTCGGGGTGATTTATATCCAGAATAACAGATACCCCGGGATGGAGTTACAGACTGGAATCTAATCGAGGGGTTCGGGGTGTGGTTTACATACAGAATAACAGATACCCCGGGAGGGAGTTACAGACTGGAATCTAATCATGGGGTTCGGGGTGGTTTATATACAGAATAACAGATACCCCGGGAGGGAGATACAGACTGGAATCTAATCGAGGGGTTCAGGGTGGGGTTTATACACCGAATAACAGATACCCCGGGAGGGAGTTACAGACTGGAATCTAATCGAGGGGTTCGGGGTGGGGTTTATATACAGAATAATTGATACCCTGGGAGGGAGTTTCAGTCTGAAATCTAATCGAGGGGTTTGGGGTGGTTTATATACAGAATAACAGATACCCCGGGAGGGAGATACAGACTGGAATCTAATCGAGGGGTTCAGGGTGGGGTTTATACACCGAATAACAGATACCCCGGGAGGGAGTTACAGACTGGAATCTAATCGAGGGGTTCAGGGTGGGGTTTATACACAGAATAACAGGTACCCCGGGAGGGAGTTACAGACTGGAATCTAATCGAGGGGTGTTCGGGGTGGGGTTTATATACAGAATAACAGATACCCCGGTAGGGAGTTACAGACTGGAATCTAATCGAGGGGTTCAGGGTGGGGTTTATATACAGAATAACAGATACCCCGGTAGGGAGTTACAGACTGGAATCTAATCGAGGGGTTCGGGGTGGTTTATATACAGAATAACAGATACCCGGGAGGGAGTTACAAACTGGAATCTAATTGAGGGGTTCGGGGTGGGGTATATATGCAGAATAACAGATACCCCGGGGAGGGATTTACAGACTGGAATCTAATCGAGGGGTTCGGGGGGGGTTTATATAGAGAATAAGAAACACCCCGGGAGGGAGTTACAGACAGGAATCTAATCGAGGGGTTCGGGGTGGGGTTTATATACAGAATAACAGATACCCCGGGAGAGAGTTACAGACTGGAATCTAATCGAGGGCTTCGGGGGGTTTATATGCAGAATAACAGATACCCCGGGAGGGAGTTACAGACTGGAATCTAATCGAGGGGTTCGGGGTGGGGTTTATATACAGAATAACAGATACCCCGGGAGGGAGTTACAGACTGGAATCTAATCGAGGGGTTCAGGGTGGTTAATGTACAGAATAACAGACACCCGGGAGGGAGTTACAGACTGGAATCTAATCGAGGGGTTCAGGGTGGGGTTCAAATGCAGAATAACAGATACCCCGGGTGAGAGTTACGGACTGGAATCTAATCGAGGGGTTCGGGGTGCAGTGTATATACAGAATAACAGATACCCTGGGAGGGAGTTACAGCCTGGAATCTAATCATGGGGTTCAGGGTGGGGTTTATACACAGAATAACAGATACCCCGGGAGGGAGTTACAGACTGGAATCTAATCATGGGGTTCAGGGTGGTTTATGTACAGAATAACAGACACCCGGGAGGGAGTTACAGACTGGAACCTAATCGAGGGGTTCGGGGTGGTTTATATACAGAATAACAGATACCCCGGTAGGGAGTTACAGACTGGAATCTAATCGAGGGGTTCAGGGTGGTTTATGTACAGAATAACAGACACCCGGGAGGGAGTTACAGACAGGAATCTAATCGAGGGGTTCGGGGTGGGGTTTATATACAGAATAACAGGTACCCGGGAGGGAGTTACAGACTGGAATCTAATCGAGGGGTTCGGGGTGAGGTTTATATACAGAATAACAGATACCCCGGGAGGGAGTTACAGACTGGAATCTAATCGAGGGGTTCGGGGTGGTTTATATACAGAATAACAGATACCCCGGGAGGGAGTTACAAACTGGAATCTAATTGAGGGGTTCAGGGTGGGGTTTATATCCAGAATAACAGACACCCCGGGAGGGAGTTACAGACTGGAATCTAATCGAGGGGTTCGGGGTGGGGTTTATATGCAGAATAACAGATACCCCGGGGAGGGAGTTACTGACTGGAATCTAATTGAGGTGTTCGGGGTGGGGGTTATATACAGAATAACAGATACCCCGGGAGAGAGTTCCAGACTGGA
This sequence comes from Chiloscyllium punctatum, assembly GCF_047496795.1. Classification (NCBI taxonomy): domain Eukaryota; kingdom Metazoa; phylum Chordata; class Chondrichthyes; order Orectolobiformes; family Hemiscylliidae; genus Chiloscyllium; species Chiloscyllium punctatum. The sequence goes on from NW_027309957.1 coordinate 402,493, forward strand.
ATCTAATCGAGGGGTTCGGGGGGTTTATGTGCAGAATAACATATACCCCGGGATGGAGTTACAGACTGGAATCTAATCGAGGGGTTCAGGGTGGTTTATATACAGAATAACAGATACCCCGGGAGGGAGTTACAGACTGGAATCTAATCGAGGGGTTCGGGGTGGTTTATATACAGAATAACAGACACCCCGGGAGGGGAGTTACAGACTGGAATCTAATCGAGGGGTTCGGGGTGGGGTTTATATGCAGAATAACAGATACCCCGGGAGGGAGTTACAGACTGGAATCTAATCGAGGGGTTCGGGGGTGCGGTTTATATACAGAATAACAGATACCCCGGGAGGGAGTTACAGACTGGGATCTAATCGAGGGGTTCAGGCTGGGGTTTATATTCAGAATAACAGATACCCCGGGAGGGAGTTACAGACTGGAATCTAATCGTGGGGTTCAGGGTGGTTTATATACAGAATAACAGATACCCCGGGAGGGAGTTACAGACTGGAATCTAATCGAGGGGTTCGGGGTGGTTTATATACAGAATAACAGATACCCCGGTAGGGAGTTACAGACTGGAATCTAATCGAGGGGTTCGGGGTGGTTTATATACAGAATAACAGATACCCCGGGAGGGAGTTACAGACTGGAATCTAATCGAGGGGTTCGGGGTGGTTTATATACAGAATAACAGATACCCTGGGAGGGAGTTACAGACTGGAATCTAATCGAGGGGTTCGGGGTGGTTTATATACAGAATAACAGATACCCTGGGAGGGAGTTACAGACTGGAATCTCATCGAGGGGTTAGGGGTGGTTTATATACAGAATAACAGATACCTCGGGAGGGAGTTACAGACTGGAATCTAATCGAGAGGTTCGGGGTGGGGTTTATATACAGAATAACAGATACCCCGGGGAGGGAGTTACAGACTGGAATCTAATCGAGGAGTTCGGGGTGGTTTATATACAGAATAACAGATACCCCGGGAGGGAGTTACAGACTCGAATCTAATCGAGGGGTTCTGGGGGGTCTATATACAGAATAACAGATACCACGGGGAGGGAGTTACAGACTGGAATCTAATCGAGGGGTTCGGGGTGGGGTTTATACACAGAATAACAGATACGCCGGGGAGGGAGTTACAGACTGGAATCTAATCGAGGGGTTCGGGGTGGGGTTTATATACAGAATTACAGATACCCCAGGAGGGAGTTCCAGACTGGAATCTAATCGAGGGGTTCGGGGTGGTTTATATACAGAATAACAGATACCCCGGAAGGGAGTTACAGACTGGAATCTAATCGAGGGGTTCGGGATGGTTTATATACAGAATAACAGATACCCCGGGGAGGGAGTTTCAGACTGGAATCTAATCGAGGGGTTCAGGGTGGTTTATATACAGAATAACAGATACCCCGGAAGGGAGTTACAGACTGGAATCTAATCGAGGGGTTCAGGGGGTATATATACAGAATAACAGATACCCCAGGAGGGAGTTACAGACTGGAATCTAATCGAGGGGTGTTTGAGGTTGGGTTTATATACAGAATAACAGATACCCTGGAGGGAGTTACACACTGGAATCTAATCGAGGGGTGTGGGGTGGTTAATGTACAGAATAACAAATACCCCGGGAGGGAGTTACAGACTGGAATGTAATCGAGGGGTTTGGGGTGGTTTATATACAGAATAACAGATAACCCGGGAGGGAATTACAGACTGGAATCTAATCGAGGGGTTCGGGGTGGGGTATATACAGAATAACAGATACCCCGGGAGGGAGTTACAGACTGGAATCTCATAGAGGGGTTCGGGGGGGGTTTATATACAGAATAACAGACACCCGGGAGGGAGTTGCAGACTGGAATCAAATCGAGGGGTTCGGGGGGGTTTAAACACAGAATAACAGATACCCCGGGAGGGAGTTACAGACTGGAATCTAATCGAGGGGTTCGGGGTGGGGTTTATACACAGAATAACAGATACCCCGGGAGGGAGTTACAGACTGGAATCTAATCGAGGGGTGTTTGGGGTGGGGTTTATATACAGAATAATAGATACCCCGGGAGGGAGTTACAGACTGGAATCTAATCGAGGGGTTCGGGGTGGTTTATATACAGAATAACAGATACCCCGGGAGGGAGTTACAGACTGGAATCTAATCATGGGGTTCGGGGTGGTTTATATACAGAATAACAGATACCCCGGGAGGGAGTTACAGACTGGAATCTAATCGAGGGTTTCGGGGTGGGGTTTATATACACAATAACAGATACCCCGGGGAGGGAGTTACAGACTGGAATCTAATCGACGGGTTCGGGGTGGTGTTTATATACAGAATAACAGATACCCCGGGAGGGAGTTACAGACTGGAATCTAATCGAGGGGTTCGGGGTGGGGTTTATATACAGAATAACAGATACCCCGGGAGGGAGATACAGACTGGAATCTAATCGAGGGGTTCAGGGTGGGGTTTATACACCGAATAACAGATACCCCGGGAGGGAGTTACAGACTGGAATCTAATCGAGGGGTTCGGGGTGGGGTTTATATACAGAATAATTGATACCCTGGGAGGGAGTTTCAGTCTGAAATCTAATCGAGGGGTTTGGGGTGGTTTATATACAGAATAACAGATACCCCGGGAGGGAGATACAGACTGGAATCTAATCGAGGGGTTCAGGGTGGGGTTTATACACCGAATAACAGATACCCGGGAGGGAGTTACAGACTGGAATCTAATCGAGGGGTTCAGGGTGGGGTTAATACACAGAATAACAGGTACCCCGGGAGGGAGTTACAGACTGGAATCTAATCGAGGGGTGTTCGGGGTGGGGTTTATATACAGAATAACAGATACCCCGGTAGGGAGTTACAGACTGGAATCTAATCGAGGGGTTCAGGGTGGGGTTTATATACAGAATAACAGGTACCCCGGTAGGGAGTTACAGACTGGAATCTAATCGAGGGGTTCGGGGTGGTTTATATACAGAATAACAGATACCCGGGAGGGAGTTACAAACTGGAATCTAATTGAGGGGTTCGGGGTGGGGTTTATATGCAGAATAACAGATACCCCGGGGAGGGAGTTACAGACTGGAATCTAATCGAGGGCTTCGGGGGGTTTATATGCAGAATAACAGATACCCCGGGAGGGAGTTACAGACAGGAATCTAATCGAGGGCTTCGGGGGGTTTATATGCAGAATAACAGATACCCCGGGAGGGAGTTACAGACTGGAATCTAATGGAGGGGTTCGGGGTGGGGTTTATATACAGAATAACAGATACCCCGGGAGGGAGTTACAGACTGGAATCTAATCGAGGGGTTCAGGGTGGTTAATGTACAGAATAACAGACACCCGGGAGGGAGTTACAGACTGGAATCTAATCGAGGGGTTCAGGGTGGGGTTGAAATGCAGAATAACAGATACCCCGGGTGAGAGTTACGGACTGGAATCTAATCGAGGGGTTCGGGGTGCAGTGTATATACAGAATAACAGATACCCTGGGAGGGAGTTACAGCCTGGAATCTAATCATGGGGTTCAGGGTGGGGTTTATACACAGAATAACAGATACCCCGGGAGGGAGTTACAGACTGGAATCTAATCATGGGGTTCAGGGTGGTTTATGTACAGAATAACAGATACCCCGGGAGGGAGTTACAGACTGGAATCTAATCGAGGGGTTCAGGGTGGTTTATGTACAGAATAACAGACACCCGGGAGGGAGTTACAGACAGGAATCTAATCGAGGGGTTCGGGGTGGGGTTTATATACAGAATAACAGGTACCCGGGAGGGAGTTACAGACTGGAATCTAATCGAGGGGTTCGGGGTGAGGTTTATATACAGAATAACAGATACCCCGGGAGGGAGTTACAGACTGGAATCTAATCGAGGGGTTCGGGGTGGTTTATATACAGAATAACAGACACCCCGGGGAGGGAGTTACTGACTGGAATCTAATTGAGGTGTTCGGGGTGGGGGTTATATACAGAATAACAGATACCCCGGGAGAGAGTTACAGACTGGAATCTAATCGAGGGGTTCGGGGGGTTTATGTGCAGAATAACATATACCCCGGGAGGGAGTTACAGACTGGAATCTAATCGAGGGGTTCAGGGTGGTTTATATACAGAATAACAGATACCCCGGGAGGGAGTTACAGACTGGAATCTAATCGAGGGGTTCGGGGTGGGGTTTATATACAGAATAACAGACACCCGGGAGGGATTTACAGACTGGAATCTAATCGAGGGGTTCGGGGGGGTTTATCTACAGAATAACAGATACCCCGGGGAGGGAGTTACAGACTGGAATCTAATCGAGGGGTTCGGGGTGGGGTTTATATGCAGAAAAACAGATACCCGGGAGGGAGTTACAAACTGGAATCTAATCGAGGGGTTCGGGGTGGGGTTTATATGCAGAATAACAGATACCCCGGGAGGGAGTTACAGACTGGAATCTAATCGAGGGGTTCGGGGGTGCGGTTTATATACAGAATAACAGATACCCCGGGAGGGAGTTACAGACTGGGATCTAATCGAGGGGTTCGGGGTGGGGTTTATATACAGAATAACAGATACCCCGGGAGGGAGTTACAGACTGGAATCTAATCGAGGGGTTCGGGGTGGGGTTTATATACAGAATAACAGATACCCCGGGAGGGAGTTACAGACTGGAATCTAATCGAGGGGTTCGGGGTGGTTTATATACAGAATAACAGATACCCCGGGAGGGAGTTACAGACTGGAATCTAATCGAGGGGTTCAGGGTGGGGGTTATATACAGAATAACAGACACCCGGGAGGGAGTTACAGACTGGAATCTAATCGAGGGGTTCGGGGTGGGGTTTATATATAGAATAACAGATACCCCGGGAGGGAGTTACAGACTGGAATCTAATCGAGGGGTTCGGGGTGGGGTTTATATACAGAATAACAGATACCCCGGGAGGGAGTTACAGACTGGAATCTAATCGAGGGGTTCGGGGTGGTTTATATACAGAATAACAGATACCCCGGGAGGGAGTTACAGACTCGAATCTAATCGAGGGGTTCAGGGTGGGGTTTATATACAGAATAACAGACACCCGGGAGGGAGTTACAGACTGGAATCTAATCGAGGTGTTCGGGGTGGGGTTTATATACAGAATAACAGATACCCCGGGAGGGAGTTACAGACTGGAATCTAATCGAAGGGTTCGGGGGGGTGGTTTATATACAGAATAACAGATACCCCGGGAGGGAGTTACAGACTGGAATCTAATCGAGGGGTTCGGGGTGGTGCATATACAGAATAACAGATACCCCGGGGAGGGAGTTACAGACTGGAATCTAATCGAGGGGTTCGGGGTGGGGTTTATATACAGAATAACAGATACCCCGGGAGGGAGTTACAGACTGGAATCTAATCGAGGGGTTCAGGGTGGGGTTTATATACAGAATAACAGATACCCGGGAGGGAGTTACAGACTGGAATCTAATCGAGGGGTTCGGGGTGGTTTATATACAGAATAACAGATACCCCGGGAGGGAGTTACAGACTGGAATCTAATCGAGGGGTTAGGGGTGGGGTTTATATACAGAATAACAGATACCCCGGGAGGGAGTTACAGACTGGAATCTAATCGAGGGGTTCGGGGTGGGATTTATATACAGAATAACAGATACCCGGGAGGGAGTTACTGACTGGAATCTAATCGAGGGGTTCGGGGGGGGTTTATATACAGAATAACAGATACCCCGGGAGGGAGTTACAGACTGGAATCTAATCGAGGGGTTCGGGGTGGGGTTTATATACAGAATAACAGATACCCCGGGAGGGAGTTACAGACTGGAATCTAATCGAGGGGTTCGGGGTGGGGTTTATATACAGAATAACAGATACCCCGGGAGGGAGTTACAGACTGGAATCTAATCGAGGGGTTCGGGGTGGGGTTTATATACAGAATAACAGATACCCCGGGAGGGAGTTACAGACTGGAATCTAATCGAGGGGTTCGGGGTGGGGTTTATATACAGAATAACAGATACCCTGGGAGAGAGTTACAGACTGGAATCTAATCGAGGGGTTCGGGGTGGGGTTTATATACAGAATAACAGATACAGTCTGTAACTCCCACGGTGTGGGGGGTGAGGTAGGGGGTGGTGGGGGTGGGGGGTCGGTGGGGGGTGGTGGGGGTCAGTGGGGGGGTGATGGGGGTCAGTGGGGGGGGCTGGGGGGGTCAGTGGGGTGGGTTATGGGGGTCAGTGGGGGGGGTTATGGGGGTCAGTGGGGGGGGTGATGGGGGTCAGTGGGGGGGGTGATGGGGGTCAGTGGGGGGGGGGGTGATGGGGGTCAGTGGGGGGGGGTTATGGGGGTCGGTGGGGGGGGGTGATGGGGGTCAGTGGGGGGGGGGTGATGGGGGTCAGTGGGGGGGGGGGCTGGGGGGGTCAGTGGGGGGGGGGTTATGGGGGTCGGTGGGGGGTGGTGGGGGTCAGTGGGGGAGGGTGATGGGGGTCAGTGGGGGGGTGATGGGGGTCAGTGGGGGGGGGGTTATGGGGGTCGGTGGGGGGTGGTGGGGGTCAGTGGGGGGGTGATGGGGGGGGGGGGGGGGGGGGGGGGTCAGTGGGGGGGATGATGGGGGTCAGTGGGGGGGGGTGATGGGGGTCAGTGGGGGGGTGATGGGGGTCAGTGGGGGGGGGGTTATGGGGGTCGGTGGGGGGTGGTGGGGGTCAGTGGGGGGGTGATGGGGGTCAGTGGGGGGGATGATGGGGGTCAGTGGGGGGGGGGTGATGGGGGTCAGTGGGGGGATGATGGGGGTCGGTGGGGGGGGTGATGGGGGTCAGTGGGGGGGGGGCTGGGGGGGTCAGTGGGGGGGGGGGTTATGGGGGTCGGTGGGGGGTGGTGGGGGTCAGTGGGGGGGTGATGGGGGTCAGTGGGGGGGATGATGGGGGTCAGTGGGGGGGGGGTGATGGGGGTCAGTGGGGGGATGATGGGGGTCGGTGGGGGGGTGATGGGGGTCAGTGGGGGGGGGTGATGGGGGTCAGTGGGGGGGGTGATGGGGGTCAGTGGGGGGGGTGATGGTGGTCAGTGGGGGGGTTATGGGTCAGTGGGGTCAGTGGGGGGGTTGGGGGTCAGTGGGGGGGGGGGTATGGGGGTCGGTGGGGGGTGGTGGGGGTCAGTGGGGGGGTGATGGGGGTCAGTGGGGGGGATGATGGGGGTCGGTGGGGGGGGTGATGGGGGTCAGTGGGGGGGATGATGGGGGTCGGTGGGGGGGTGATGGGGGTCAGTGGGGGGGGGGTGATGGGGGTCAGTGGGGGGGGTGATGGGGGTCAGTGGGGGGGTGATGGGGGTCAGTGGGGGGGGTGATAGGGGTCAGTGGGGGGGGTGATGGGGGTCAGTGGGGGGGTGATGGGGGTCAGTGGGGGGGTGATGGGGGTCAGTGGGGGGGTTATGGGGGTCGGTGGGGGGTGGTGGGGGTCAGTGGGGGGGTGATGGGGGTCAGTGGGGGGGTGATGGGGGTCGGTGGGGGGGTGATGGGGGTCAGTTGGGGGGCTGATGGGGTCAGTGGGGGGGGGGTGATGGGGGTCAGTGGGGGAGGGGGGTTATGGGGGTCGGTGGGGGAGGGGGGTGATGGGGGTCGGTGAGGGGGGTGATGGGGGTCAGTGGGGGGGGGTGATGGGGGTCAGTGGGGGGGGGGTGATGGGGGTCAGTGGGGGGGG